>NC_057805.1:136165510-136175267 GCF_018294505.1 Triticum aestivum
GCCCCGCCGCCGCGCGCTCCCTCCGGCGCCGCCCCGCCGGCGACCGGCGCCTGCCCTCCTCCGGCTCGCCGCCTCCTCCCTCCGCCAAAGGCCCCGCCGGCCTCTCTCCTCCTCCCGCCGGTGAGCCTCCCGCCGGAGTCCCGAGCCCGTCGAGGAGCTCCCCGATCTGGATCTCGCTCGGCGCGTTGACTTCTCCCGAAACCCTAGTTTTTTTCCGCTAAGTCCTCATTTATTCTCAGCAAGTGCCTATGTTCCCGATGCCGTAACTTCTTGCATGTAGCTCCGATTCACGCGTATAATATGTCTAATTGTTCGCCTCATGATGCTCTTCATTTTGTTCAATTGCATCATGTTCATTAGAGGTCATCCTGATGCCCAAATCTTCGTTGGAAGAAGGCTAGTTGCTGTTAATCTCTGGTTCTTATCAGAACTTGGAGATTTGTCATTTTTGTATCATTTAATCTGTGCATCTTTTGAGCATGAGCTCTACATGTGTTTTGAAATATGCCATGACATATTTCCAGTGATATAGTCCATGTATTTTTGTGGTCTTTGTGGTGACTAGCACAAGCATGCAAAGTAGGCCCCGTAATATTTCTGATTTCAGGGACTTAGTGATTTCTCTAAGTCCTTGTCTGCTGTAATTTTGTTGCCATGTTAACTTGATGCTAGAGAGAGATCCATGCATATTTTGGAGATGTTCAGTAAGGATGTTTTGTAGCTATAGTTGTAGTTGATCCATTCCTGCAATTGTTTGCAATTTTAGAGTACCATAGCATGACTCAATCTTGCTCTACTTTTGCTATAAAATATTTCCGGCAGATTCTTAACATGACATGCATTTTTGCCAAGCTTATTGTAGTTGATCCATACATGCTATGCAATTGTTCTTGCCATGGATAGCTTCATAAACATGCCATCTTGCTGTAGGTATGCTTGGTTTTTCATGCGTTGCTCTGTAGTGAGTGCATCAAGCTCATAAAGAGGCCTACATATTAATATTTATGCCATGCTCTGTTTTTCTGCTAAGTCTGAAACCTGATAACGAAACTTGCTATGTTTACATGCTTGCCATCATTTCTTCTGGTCCTTTTTGGCTTATGGTCAGTAAGGGACTTTTGTCATGTGCATTTAGTAGAACACTATCATGCCTTGTTTTGCTATGTTAAATTCCTTTAGCATGTTGATTTCGTGCTCTGAACATTGCTACCTGATGCTGATTTCTGCCATGTCCAGTTTTTCACCAAGTCTGTGAACCTGTAATCTTTTGCACTTTTGCCATGCTTGTTTGAGCTTGATATGTTATGAACTAGCAGTAGCTCAGTGTTCTTTTTTTGTCAAGCATATCCCGTAGATTACTGCAATGTGCTTTATTGCTATGTTGGGGTGCTGTAGCATTGTTGCTTGTTGCATTTTAAGTGCTATCTTGCTGTTTATCGCAGATTATTGCCATTCTTGTTTTGCTTGCCATTTGCAAACCGTGCATCCGATTCCGGTGATCTTCATATCGATTTCGACCGAAATCATCTCATCTTTCCAGTGGCATGCTTGGTTTGTCAAGTTACTGCCATGTTCATCATTTTCCTTCCGGAGCACGCATATGCATCGCATATCATAACTTGCATATCATACATGTCTTGCATCATGTTGCTTGCGCATTTCTCGTTGTTGATTGTGGTTCCGTTTATTTGTGTTCTTGTCTTGGGTAGAGCCGGGAGATGAGTTCGTGAACGAGGAACCTGTCGAGTACACTTACGAGGATCAAGCTTTCGACAACTCTGAGAATCTTGCAGGCAAGATGACCACCCCTCGAAATCACTTCTATCTTTGCTATGCTAGTTGTTCGCTCTATTGCCATGCTCCGCTACCTATCACTTTCTATATCATGTCTCCTATTTTAGCCATGTCAGCCCCTAACCATCCTTTCCTAGCAAACCGTTGTTTGGCTATGTTACCGCTTTTGCTCAGCCCCTCTTATAGCGTTGCTAGTTGAAGGTGAAGTTGAAGTTTGTTCCATGTCGGAACATGGATATGTTGGGATATCACAATATCTCTTATTTAATTAATGCATCTATATATTTTTGGTAAAGGGTGGAAGGCTCGGCCTTATGCCTGGTTTTTTGTTCCACTCTTGCCGCCCTAGTTACTGTTATACCGGGATTATGTTCCTTGAGTTTGCGTTCCTTACACGGTCGGGTGATTTATGGGACCCCCTTGACAGTTCGCCTTGAATAAAACTCCTCCAGCATGGCCCAACTTTGGTTTTACTATTTGCCGCCTAAGCCTTTTCCCCCGGGTTTTCGCGAGCCCGAGGTTCATCTTATTTTAACCCCCCCCGGGCCAGTGCTCCTTCGAGTATTGGTCCGAACCGAGCAGCCTGCGGGGCCACCTCGGCGAAACTCGAGGTCTGGTTTTACTCGTAGCTTGACTTATCCGGTGTGCCCTGAGAACGAGATATGTGCAGCTCCGATCGGGATTTGTCGGCACATACGGGCGGCTTTGCTGGTCTTGTTTTACCATTGTCGAGATGTCTTGTAAACCGGGATTCCGAGACTGATCGGGTCTTTCCGGGAGAAGGTTTATCCTTCGTTGACCGTGAGAGCTTATGATGGGCTAAGTTGGGACACCCCTGCAGGGTAATATCTTTCGAAAGCCGTGCCCGCGGTTATGAGGCAGATGGGAATTTGTTAATGTCCGGTTTTAGATAACTTGTCACTTGACCCAATTAAAATACACCAAGTGCGTGTGTAGCCGTGATGGTCTCTTCTCGGCGGAATCCGGGAAGTGAACACGGTCTGTGTTATGTTTGACGTAAGTAAGTGTTCAGGACCTCTTCTTGGTCATTGCTAGATGACGTCCGTTCCTTTGCTTCTCTTCTCGCTCTCATTTGCGCAAGTTAGCCACCATATATGTTTTGCCGCTGTAGCTCCACCTCTTTGCACCTCTTGTCCTACAAGCTTAAATAGTCTTGATCTCGCGGGTGTGAGATTGCTGAGTCCCCGTGACTCACAGATACTTCCAACACCAGTTGCAGGTGCCGACGATGCCAGTGCAGACGATGGCGTCGATCTCAAGTGGGAGTTCGACGAGGAACGTGGTCGTTACTATGTGTCTTTTCCTAATGATCAGTAGTGGAGCCCAGTTGGGACGATCGGGGATCTAGCATTTGGGGTTGTCTTATTTTCATCTGGATTTTGACCGTAGTCGGTCTATATGTTTGTATTTTGGATGATGTATGATGATATTTATGTATTGTGTGAAGTGGCGATTGTAAGCCAACTCTTTATCCCATTCTTGTTCATTACATGGGATTGTGTGAAGATGACCCTTCTTGCGACAAAACCACTATGCGGTTATGCCTCTAAGTCGTGCCTCGACACGTGGGAGATATAGCCGCATCGTGGGCGTTACAAGTTGGTAATCAGAGCCATCCCCGACTTAGGAGCCCCCCTGCTTGATCGAATCGCTGGCGTTGTTGAGTCTAGAACAAAAATGTTTTGAGTCTTAGGATTATATATATCGGAGAGTAGGATTCTTTTTACTCCTCAGTCCCTTCGTCGCTCTGGTGAGGTCTCCTGACGTAGAAGTTTTGACTACTCTCTCCTAAAATTTCAATAAATTTTTTTTAGGATCACGCGGGTATCTTGGAATCGTTCCGATCGATTCGTGACGAGAACATTGTTCTTGGTGCCTCCTGTCATTTAGGGGTTGTGGCAGTGTCCCGGGGAGTTGAGCTCCGAGGTGTCGTCGTCACAATTTTATCGTTGCAGTTCTGGAATACCTGAGTTTCGCCGACATCGAGATCTCTTTTATGCAGTTGTTGGTGAGATCACCTCGACGCCACCCAGTACTGGGGCGGGAGTTCGGGAGTATTGCCATAACTTGTATAACGGATGTTTTTCGAAGGTTGAGGTAAACGATTTCCGAAGGTTTCTTGGTTATGTGTTGACGGATGGATACAGCTGGATCTAGGGATTGTTAGTTTGGGTGATATATATTTGTGTCCCCTGTATCCCCTACACCAGATTGCATAACCAGAAAGTTTCGGGAGTTTATAAGTGGGAATTCAAGTAGCCTTAGGATTTCTTTCCGACAGACGCATGATATGAGATTGGGGTTCGACGTCTAGTGGTCCGCCTGTATACGGTTGATTTTACAGTGGTCTCGTTGTGTCTTAAAGAGTCCATGGCTTTGCCGACTCGGGGACGCTTCGTATGTCATGTGCACAGCCTTGTACATGATGGTGCTGTACGATTGAGCCCGTGTGGGCCCCACCACGAAAACTTCGGACGAAATTTCTATCATATGTTTGTTCCGGCTTATTCTGCAAGCCAATACTTGGTTTTATTTTGTATTGTGGTATTCGAGTTTCTTCGAATTCATATGTTCATTCCATATCTTTTTAAAGTGGCTTCTCAACTTATGGAAGTGTGATGATTTACTACGGAATTCATTCGTTCATCTTCGTTCGAATGTTTATTGTGAAGACTATATGTTGCATTTCTGTCCATTGATTCTACTTATCTTTTCTCTATCGAGATGCTAACGGATGTCACCCTCTTCAGGATGGCTCCGCCAACGCGTCAGAATCCGGATCGAAATGAAGGGAGTCAAGCGATCCCTCCGCCACCACCTCCACCTCCGGAGGCATGGCAATCAATCATGGCAGCCACCAACGCCAATGCTCAGATGATTCTGCAACTCTTGCAAGAACGTACTCAAGGGCAAGGCAATCAAGGCAATCAAGGTCAAGGCAACAATCAGTTTCACTTTGCCACTCTCAACCAGTTTCTCGCAAATCAGCCCAAGTCTTTCAGCTACTGTGCCGAGGCCACGGATGCCGATGATTGGCTCGTGGACATCAACAAGCATTTTGAATGTAGCAATGTCAGGCCTGAGGACTTTGTCAAGTTCGCTTCTTTCCAGCTCAAGGACCAAGCTGCTGATTGGTTTCAGCAATACAAAGATTCCAGAGGAGGTCGTGTGATCACTTGGACTGACTTCTGTCGGGACTTCAAAGCGCACCACATTCCACAAAGTGTTGTTGAGAGCAAGCGTGAGGAGTTCCGCAATCTCAAGCAAGGAAACATGTCTGTGTATCAATACAACATTCAGTTTCAGAAACTTGCTCGCTTCGCTAAACAAGACGTTCCTGATGAGAAGAGCATGATCTATCACTTCCGAGGTGGCCTTAAAGAGGATCTGCAGTTAGCTATCGTTCTTGTCGAGCCTACTCAGTTTGATCAATTCTACAATATGGCACTGAAGCAAGAGGCTGCTCAGTTCAAGTGTGAGGCTTCTAAGAAGAGAGTCAGAGACGCAGTGCAGTCTTCTTCTTCCTCAATTGTGTCAGCTAAGCAACAGAAGTTCTGGTTGCCTCCTCCTCCGTTTCGTCAGCCTTACCAGCAGAAGAACAAAGGTGGCCATAGTTCTTCCAACTCTTCCAACTCTGGCTATCAGAACAAGTCTCAGAATCAAGCTCCCAAGTCCAATGCTCCTTATCACCGTCCTCTCTCAGAGGTGACTTGCAACAAATGTCAGCAGAAAGGTCACTATGCTAACAAGTGCTTCAACCAGAGGCGTCTTCCTCCTCCTCCTCCTGTCAGATCTTCCAGCAATGCAGTGGTCAAGCATAATCCAAAGTCTGCTAAGGTGAACATGATGAATGCAGCTCAAGCGGAGGAATCTACTGATGTGATAATGGGTAATCTCTCTGTTAATGATATTCCTGCAAAAGTTCTTTTTGATACTGGTGCATTGCTTTGTTTCATGTCAAGACCGTTCTTCGCCAAGCATGAATTCACTTGTTCTCATCTGAGTAAACCCATGGATGACGTTTCTCCGGGTAAACGTTTGAGTTCTAGCATGATGGCTCCCGATGTTTCCATCAAGATGGGCGACTATAGATTTCAGTCTTCTCCAATTGTCCTTGGTGACTCGGATATTGATCTTATTCTCGGGATGGACTGGCTTTCTAAGCACAAGGCTCAACTTGATTGTGCTGCCAGAGAAATTCAATTGACACACTCGTCTGAGGATGTGATTATTTTTGCCGCTCGTGATGAAACCATTCGGTTTTTCTCTCTCAATGAGAAGGGCGAATTGGATGCCATCTCTCAAATTCCAGTCGTTTGCGAGTATCAAGATGTCTTTCCAGAAGAGCTTCCGGGTATGCCCCCGCACCGGCCAGTTGAGTTCGTTATCGAACTAGAGCCTGGTACTGTACCCGTTTGCAAGCGTCCATACAAGCTTGGACCTAACGAGCTGAAGGAATTGAAGAAGCAGCTCGATGAACAAGAACGTCTGGGTTTGATCAGACCGAGTTCTTCTCCATGGGGTTGTGGTGTTCTTTTTGTCAAGAAGAAGGATGGCACGGACCGACTTTGTGTCGACTACCGTCCATTGAATAAGAGGACAATCAAGAACAAGTATCCACTTCCCAACATCAATGAGCTATTCGAGCAACTCAAGGGCGCTAAAGTATTCTCGAAGCTTGACCTTCGTATGGGTTATCATCAGATTCGCATTCGTGAAGAAGATATTCCCAAGACAGCATTCAGAACAAGCTTTGGTTCTTATGAATATACTGTCGTGTCTTTCGGCCTTGTCAATGCTCCACCGGTGTTCTCTCGGATGATGAATTTCATCTTCAACCCCTATACCAATGAATTCGTTCTGGTGTATCTCGACGATATCTTGGTCTTCTCCAAGAATAAGCAGGATCATGCCAAACATTTGCGATTGGTGCTCGACAAGCTCAGAGAGTATCAATTCTATGCGAAGTTCTCCAAATGTGAGTTTTGGCTCGATGAAGTTCTTTTCCTTGGTCACATCATCTCCGCCAAAGGCATCGCTGTTAACCCCGAGAAGGTGTCCGCAGTTCTGGATTGGGAACCTCCTCAAAATGTCAAGCAGCTCCGCAGTTTCCTGGGTCTTTCAAGCTATTGCCGAAGATTCGTTGAGAATTTTTCCAAGATTGCAAAGCCTCTTTCCAACCTCCTACAGAAGCATGTGAAATATGTCTGGTCTCCTGAGTGTGAAGTTGCTTTCAACACTCTCAAACAGAAACTAGTCACAGCTCCTGTCTTGATTCCTCCTGATGAATCCAAGCCGTATGAAGTTTTCTGTGATGCTTCTCTCCAAGGTCTCGGCGCTGTGTTAATGCAAGAGAAGAAAGTTGTGGCCTATACCTCTCGGCAGTTGAAGCCCAACGAAAAGAACTACCCCACTCACGATCTTGAGTTGGCGGCAGTTGTCCATGCATTGGTTACATGGAGACATCTCTTGTTGGGAAGACAAGTGGACATTTTCACTGATCACAAGAGTCTCAAGTATATCTTCACTCAGCCCAACCTCAATCTCAGGCAGACTCGATGGGTCGAAATGATTCAAGAGTACAATCCGAGTATTGAATATACTCCAGGCAAGGCAAATGTCATTGCAGATGCTTTAAGCAGGAAAGCGTATTGCAACAGCTTAATTCTCAAGCCGTTCCAACCGGAGCTTTGTGAAGCTTTCCGCAAGCTGAATCTCCAAGTTGTTCCTCAAGGCGTTCTTGCCAACCTCATAGTATCTCCTACTTTGGAAGATCAAATTCGTGAGGCACATATCCTTGATGCCATGGTGAAGAAGGTGAAACATGGTATCGACAAGGGTCTTTCCAAATACAAGTGCTATCGCATTGATGACAGAGACACTTTGCTCATCGAGGACCGGATTGTGGTTCCGAAAGGTGATCTAAGGAAAGTCATAATGAACGAGGCGCACAATTCTCTCCTTTCCATTCATCCTGGAAGTACGAAGATGTACCATGACCTCAAGCAGTCGTATTGGTGGACTCGAATGAAGCAAGAAATTGCTCAATTCGTGAATGAATGTGATGTCTGCCGAAGAGTGAAAGCAGAACACCAACAACTAGCTGGTCTCCTCCAACCTCTTGCTATTCCGGAATGGAAGTTTGATCATATCGAAATGGACTTCGTGACTGGATTTCCCAAGTCCAAGCGCGGAAATGACGCTATCTTCGTTGTCATCGACAAGCTCTCTAAAGTGGCTCATTTCCTTCCAATCAAAGAATCCATAACAGCAGCTCAGCTGGCAGAGCTCTACACCTCCAGAATTGTCTCCTTGCACGGCATTCCACAATTGATTTCTTCTGATCGTGGAAGTATCTTCACCTCTAAGTTCTGGGACTCCTTCCAGAAGGCCATGGGCACTAACATTCGCTTCAGCACAGCTTTCCATCCTCAAACTAGTGGCCAAGTCGAGCGAGTCAATCAAATTCTTGAAGATATGCTCAGGGCTTGTGTCATTTCCTTTGGCATGAAATGGGAAGATTGTCTTCCTTATGCTGAATTCTCCTACAACAACAGCTTCCAAGCGAGTTCGGGCAAGGCCCCATTCGAGATTCTATATGGCAGAAAGTGCCGTACTCCTCTCAATTGGTCAGAGACTGGTGAACGCCAACTTCTCGGCAATGACTTAATCACTGAAGCTGAAGAAATGTGTAAAGTCATCCGTGATAATCTCAAAGCCGCGCAATCGCGTCAGAAGAGTTACTATGATAGTAAGCATCGTGATTTGGCTTTCGAGATCGGAGACCATGTCTACCTCCGCGTCTCTCCAATGAAAGGCACTCGTCGTTTCGGTATCAAAGGGAAGCTTGCCCCTAGATACGTGGGTCCTTTCAAGATCATTGGCAAAAGAGGCGACCTCGCCTATCAACTTGAACTTCCTTCCAACTTTGCGAACGTGCACGATGTGTTCCACGTGTCACAGCTCCGCAAGTGCTTCAAGACGCCTGAGCGCACTATCAACTTCGAAGAGATTGACCTTCAAGAAGATTTGTCTTATCATGAGCACCCCGTTGCTATTCTTGAAGAAACTGAGCGCAAGACTCGCAACAAGTCTATCAAATTCCTGAAAGTGAAGTGGTCACACCATTCCGACCGGGAAGCCACCTGGGAACGCGAGGACCATCTCCGTTCTGAATATCCGGAGTTCTTTCAGTCCTAGATCTCGGGACGAGATCCTCTCGTAGTGGTGGAGTATTGTAACACCCCGCATGTAACTTGCCATATTTGTAACTCCGACTCTTGCCATTTCCGGCTATGTGTTTTGTTTTTTCCTCCGTTGTCGGGTTTTTGTCTTTCGTTTTGTATTTTGTCATGTCATGCATTTTCATATCATGTCATCATGTGCATTGCATTCGCATACGTGTTCGTCTCATGCATCCGAGCATTTTCCCCGTTGTCCGTTTTCCAATCCGGCGCTCCTATCTCCTCCGGTGCACCCCTCTTGTTTTCTTTCGTGTGCGTGTGTCAAACTTTCTCGGAATGGACCGAGGCTTGTCAAGTGGTCTTAATATACCACCCAGAGTCTACCGGTCAAGTTTCGTTCCATTCGGAGGTCGTTTGGTACTCCAACGGTTAACCGGGCCTCCGCAATGTCCATTTGAGTATCCAGCAAAAACCCCCTCCAAAACCAGCCCAAAGCCCACCAAACTCTCTTCCATGCTCTAGGTCGTTCGATCACGATCGTGTGGGCGAAAACCGCACCTCATTTGGAGTCTCCTAGCCCCCTCTACCTATAAATGAGTGGGCATCCCGAAAAACGAAATCTCAGACGAAACCCTAACCCTCTCCCTCCGCGCCGCCGGACGCGTCCGTACCCGCCGGACACGTCCGCCGCCGCGCCCCGTCCAGTCCGGAGCCGCCACGTGTCATCGCCGGCTTTCCACCGCCGCGGCCCGCCAAGC
>NC_057805.1:136175557-136198513 GCF_018294505.1 Triticum aestivum
GCCCCGCCGCCGCGCGCTCCCTCCGGCGCCGCCCCGCCGGCGACCGGCGCCTGCCCTCCTCCGGCTCGCCGCCTCCTCCCTCCGCCAAAGGCCCCGCCGGCCTCTCTCCTCCTCCCGCCGGTGAGCCTCCCGCCGGAGTCCCGAGCCCGTCGAGGAGCTCCCCGATCTGGATCTCGCTCGGCGCGTTGACTTCTCCCGAAACCCTAGTTTTTTTCCGCTAAGTCCTCATTTATTCTCAGCAAGTGCCTATGTTCCCGATGCCGTAACTTCTTGCATGTAGCTCCGATTCACGCGTATAATATGTCTAATTGTTCCCCTCATGATGCTCTTCATTCTGTTCAATTGCGTCATGTTCATTAGAGGTCATCCTGATGCCCAAATCTTCGTTGGAAGAAGGCTAGTTGCTGTTAATCTCTGGTTCTTATCAGAACTTGGAGATTTGTCATTTTTGTATCATTTAATCTGTGCATCTTTTGAGCATGAGCTCTACATGTGTTTTGAAGTATGCCATGCCATATTTCCAGTGATATAGTCCATGTATTTTTGTGGTCTTTGTGGTGACTAGCACAAGCATGCAAAGTAGGCCCCGTAATATTTCTGATTTCAGGGACTTAGTGATTTCTCTAAGTCCTTGTCTGCTGTAATTTTGTTGCCATGTTAACTTGATGCTAGAGAGAGATCCATGCATATTTTGGAGATGTTCAGTAAGGATGTTTTGTAGCTATAGTTGTAGTTGATCCATTCCTGCAATTGTTTGCAATTTTAGAGTACCATAGCATGACTCAATCTTGCTCTACTTTTGATATAAAATATTTCCGGCAGATTCTTAACATGACATGCATTTTGGCCAAGCTTATTGTAGTTGATCCATACATGCTATGCAATTGTTCTTGCCATGGATAGCTTCATAAACATGCCATCTTGTTGTAGGTATGCTTGGTGTTTCATGCATTGCTCTGTAGTGAGTGCATCAAGCTCATAAAGAGGCCTACATATTAATATTTATGCCATGCTCTGTTTTTCTGCTAAGTCTGAAACCTGATAACGAAACTTGCTATGTTTACATGCTTGCCATCATTTCTTCTGTTCCTTTTTGGCTTATGGTCAGTAAGGGACTTTTGTCGTGTGCATTTAGTAGAACACTACCATGCCTTCTATGCTATGTTAAGTTCCTTTAGCATGTTGATTTCGTGCTCTGAACATTGCTACCTGATGCTGATTTCTGCCATGTCCAGTTTTTCACTAAGTCTGTGAACCTGTAATCTTTTGCACTTTTGCCATGCTTGTTTGAGCTTGATATGTTATGAACTAGCAGTAGCTCAGTGTTCATCTTTTGTCAAGCATCTCCTGTAGATTACTGCAATGTGCTTTGTTGCTATGTTGGGGTGCTGTAGCATTGTTGCTTGTTGCATTTTAAGTGCTATCTTGCTGTTTATCGCAGATTATTGCCATTCTTGTTTTGCTTGCCATTTGCAAACCGTGCATCCGATTCCGGTGATCTTTATATCGATTTCGACCGAAATCATCTCATCTTTCCAGTGGCATGCTTGGTTTGTCAAGTTACTGCCATGTTCATCATTTTCCTTCCGGAGCACGCATATGCATCGCATATCATAACTTGCATATCATACATGTCTTGCATCATGTTGCTTGCGCATTTCTCGTTGTTGATTGTGGTTCCGTTTATTTGTGTTCTTGTCTTGGGTAGAGCCGGGAGACGAGTTCGTGAACGAGGAACCTGTCGAGTACACTTACGAGGTTCAAGCTTTCGACAACTCTGAGAATCTTGCAGGCAAGATGACCACCCCTCGAAATCACTTCTATCTTTGCTATGCTAGTTGTTCGCTCTATTGCCATGCTCCGCTACCTATCACTTTCTATATCATGTCTCCTATTTTAGCCATGTCAGCCCCTAACCATCCTTTCCTAGCAAACCGTTGTTTGGCTATGTTACCGCTTTTGCTCAGCCCCTCTTATAGCGTTGCTAGTTGGAGGTGAAGTTGAAGTTTGTTCCATGTCGGAACATGGATATGTTGGGATATCACAATATCTCTTATTTAATTAATGCATCTATATATTTTTGGTAAAGGGTGGAAGGCTCGGCCTTATGCCTGGTTTTTTGTTCCACTCTTGCCGCCCTAGTTACTGTTATACCGGGATTATGTTCCTTGAGTTTGCGTTCCTTACACGGTCGGGTGATTTATGGGACCCCCTTGACAGTTCGCCTTGAATAAAACTCCTCCAGCATGGCCCAACTTTGGTTTTACTATTTGCCGCCTAAGCCTTTTCCCCCGGGTTTTCGCGAGCCCGAGGTTCATCTTATTTTAACCCCCCCCCCCGGGCCAGTGCTCCTTCGAGTATTGGTCCGAACCGAGCAGCCTGCGGGGCCACCTCGGGGAAACTCGAGGTCTGGTTTTACTCGTAGCTTGACTTATCCGGTGTGCCCTGAGAACGAGATATGTGCAGCTCCGATCGGGA
Organism: Triticum aestivum; assembly: GCF_018294505.1. Taxonomy (NCBI): domain Eukaryota; kingdom Viridiplantae; phylum Streptophyta; class Magnoliopsida; order Poales; family Poaceae; genus Triticum; species Triticum aestivum. Next base: position 136,178,036 of record NC_057805.1, read on the forward strand.
TTTGTCGGCACATACGGGCGGCTTTGCTGGTCTTGTTTTACCATTGTCGAGATGTCTTGTAAACCGGGATTCCGAGACTGATCGGGTCTTTCGGGGAGAAGGTTTATCCTTCGTTGACCGTGAGAGCTTATGATGGGCTAAGTTGGGACACCCCTGCAGGGTAATATCTTTCGAAAGCCGTGCCCGCGGTTATGAGGCAGATGGGAATTTGTTAATGTCCGGTTTTAGATAACTTGTCACTTGACCCAATTAAAATACACCAAGTGCGTGTGTAGCCGTGATGGTCTCTTCTCGGCGGAATCCGGGAAGTGAACACGGTCTGTGTTATGTTTGACGTAAGTAAGTGTTCAGGACCTCTTCTTGGTCATTGCTAGATGACGTCCGTTCCTTTGCTTCTCTTCTCGCTCTCATTTGTGCAAGTTAGCCACCATATATGTTTTGCCGCTGTAGCTCCACCTCTTTGCACCTCTTGTCCTACAAGCTTAAATAGTCTTGATCTCGCGGGTGTGAGATTGCTGAGTCCCCGTGACTCACAGATACTTCCAACACCAGTTGCAGGTGCCGACGATGCCAGTGCAGACGATGGCGTCGATCTCAAGTGGGAGTTCGAGGAGGAACGTGGTCGTTACTATGTGTCTTTTCCTGATGATCAGTAGTGGAGCCCAGTTGGGACGATCGGGGATCTAGCATTTGGGGTTGTCTTATTTTCATTTGGATTTTGACCGTAGTCGGTCTATATGTTTGTATTTTGGATGATGTATGATGATATTTATGTATTGTGTGAAGTGGCGATTGTAAGCCAACTCTTTATCCCATTCTTGTTCATTACATGGGATTGTGTGAAGATGACCCTTCTTGCGACAAAACCACTATGCGGTTATGCCTCTAAGTCGTGCCTCGACACGTGGGAGATATAGCCGCATCGTGGGCGTTACACCTTCCCGCCTACATTTAGGAAGAGGACCAAGGCCACTATAAAATAGGACCTAGGCACCACCATAGAGGGGACGGATCGATTCCACCCGAACCACATCACCAGCTCATCGAGCTCAAGAACACCTCACCTCCTGAGGCTGTTCATCCACTGTACAAGTTCATCCTCAGCTCCTCGAGGCAATCCACCACAAGGCTGGAGTAGGGTATTACACCGCAAGGTGGCCCGAACCAGGATAAACTGCTGTGTCTCTTGTCTCTAGGGTTCATCGAGTTAGTTTGTGGAATCGGTGGGCAGGCGAGCTGGGAAGAGAGAGTCCTTCGCACGCACCCCAGAGTTCGAACCTCTCAAGGGTTTGTGGAACCCTGAATCCGACAGAAACCTTCTGCATTCAGTATCACGAAGAAGATGCAGCAAGAAGCGCTCAACTAGTTTCTTTCGTGTGATAAATACGGTGTGAGCAGAGACGTAAGATTTGCACAAATAAGAGAAGAGGAGTAACTCTTTTGGCTGGCAGTGATGTGTCCTCTTTTGGCTGGCAGTGATGTGTCCTCCTTCTGTTTTTCCAACGATCTTCTTGTGGTTCGCTGGAAACGAGTAGTTGTGGAAGAAGCTGGAGCCTTGGACGAACCCATGGCCAAGTTGTTGAGTGTGGTGCGGTGGCCGTCTGTTGGCGGCGGGGAACCAGATCCGAGGCGGCGAACGACGGCATAGCGGGGACAGCTCCGGTGCGGTGGACGGTTGCGATAGTGGAGCGGCAACGGTGTGGTGCAGGATGGCGTGGTCAAAGTGGTTCTGGTACAGCGCACATCGGCATCGGCGTCGTGGAGGCAGCTCTGCCTCGGCTTCAGCCGCTAAGTCCTTGAGGGCGTTGCAGTTGCGGTTGCGTTGGACGATGACGTCGGGGTACCTGCTCCGGCGTGATGGAGGATGGCGGCGGTGGATTGGGCGCGCTGGGGTGGAGGATGGACGAGGCTGGGGTTTCGCGGCTAGTGGAGAGGGCATTTTGGCGCCCACGGAGTATGAATGGGGAAACGGAGGGAGGGGGAACTAAGGGGGAACAATGTTTCGGTTTGGGACGTGCTTGGTTGAAATTTGGGGAAAGTTACAAACTTTGCCCCCATCTAAAATTTCAGACATATTGCGGGTTGGGGGTAGGACCATAATCTCAGGTGTCCCAAATGGTGGGCGAGATAGATTTCGGCCGAGCGCCTGGGTGTTTAGGCGCTCACGGCGTAGGAATGCTTCTCGGAGGCGGTTGAGATTAGTGTCTTGGTGAAGTTACAAACCTACCCCAGTTTAGACCTTTGGACATCGGGCCGATAGGCTACACGGGCCAAAGTCAGGACAGTAATTTCCTACCACCAAACATTAGTCTCGCGCGGTTTCAGGTCACCAGAGGCTTATTTGGCGCTTCATTCAATATTTGGGAGCATAAGCATTAACGTTTTTGGTTCTCTTGAATTGAACTTTCAGGATTTGTCAAACTTCACAAATTTTGACTCTTGATAATCCTAAAACTACGATTATTTTGGAATGGAGGGGGTACATTTGAATATACATTGTACATTAGTATATATTAAAAAAATATGCAACTTACCTCAGTTCATGCATGGTTCCAGATATAGTCTCCTTGGTTGCAAAAAAATAGTTAGACATGCGTATGAATATCTAGCATGTTCAAACGCACAACAAAGATTGATGCCCACTTTTAGATCTGATTTACAAATGCCATTATCTCGGATTCAAATAGATGAATGCACTTCCTATGAATCTTCGAAACCCCCTTTATGTTGAATTCAACATGTATTCTATTTTGTAGATAGCAATTTGGAATGTATCCATGTAAGTGACAAATATATAAAGTGCTTCACACTAACAACATGGAGTGCACTAATTAATGTTTATATATGAATTGCAAAAGCAATGCATTGCCCGTAATTCAAGCCGCTCTCACTCTAAGGATCGATAATATGAAATAAACACATGCACATGCTAGAATTCAATAGAGTATGGGTGTCTGATAGACCGATTTTTGTTCATACGCAAATTGCAAAATTCAAGGTCTCATCCAAAAATAATAATGCCATTTATATTTTAATTTAATGCGTAGAACCACCTTTTACACCTAGATGCACTATGCCTCGGCCCGTTCTCACGAACGCGCTATATATCTCTCTATCTAACGCATAAGTGCACACACTTTATATACATCGGCATTTCTCTTTCACACATGCTCACAATCTCTCCCGGGGTGTCGGGGTGTCTCACGCACACACTCTCTATATATCTCCCTCTCTCTTTTTGACTACTATGTACCACTCTTTTCACTAATCTCAGTTGGCAAACACTATTTCTCTCAGATGCATGTATACACATGCACTGTCTCTACGAGCCCTCTATACGCACATATATGTGCCTACGTGTCTCCCGCACGCACATTATCTTTAGGCCTCTCTCGCACACATTGCATCCCCCATAGACACACCTCTCTCTTAGTAGTTGGCAGATATGATTTCATCATATCATTCGGTAGGATATCCCTGCCTGTTAGGCTGGATGGTAATACGAGGCCTACTCCTGGTACTGTATATTAGTGATAGGGGTGTGTACAAAGTACACGTGAATACCAGGCATTGTGCGTGTGTGTATACTATCGACGAACTAGCCCCCAAGCTTGTATAACATACTAAGGGCCTAGGGTTACAAATCATATATAGTCGGCTTATCACCTGTGGGGATAGAGTCCTCCGCGACTCTGGTAGCTTCGTGTTGTACGCTGAGTCCTCCACATGGGTCTTCGTATAACACGTCTCGGTCCAACCTCTATGTGGCGCAGGATGGAACCGACCCGAGTCTTTATGTTGACCCACCACAACTAGAAATGATGTGCCCACCACACCACACACGCAATTGGCCACTAAGAAAATAAGCATATACAATAGTACAACGGTATCTAGCTCACGATACGTCTCCATATTTTGTTGATGACACTGACGGACTTTGCATTTGATGCGTGCTCCGTATTTTGTTGACGACACTTACGGTCATTGTATTTGAAGCGAAAGCACGATATGGTCACTGGACTTCAGAATAAGTTCATCACGGTCACCACATACATTTTCTGGTGCTAACCAACCAGTGGTTGGATCGTTAGGAAGACAGTGGTTTCCCGAGCCCACTAGGGTTAAAGTCCTAGTGCTCGCATTTATCCTGGGTTAATTTCAGTATTTTCCGGCGATGTGCGTTCAGTGGGACCAGACGTTCCCCTCGAATACGAGGCACCTATGGTGACTTCATAAAATCACAAGATCATATGCTGGCTCACTCTCTCGACGGTGCTCATAGGGGTAGGGTCTGCGTGTGTGCGCTTATAGCGGTGAGTGCTTGCGCGTATATATGAGCTCTTGCGTCTGTACCGTTTTAAAAACATACATGTCGTGATTATACGGTCACTAGCTCAACCGTACAACTCCGTATTTTGTTGATGAAACAATCAATTGACCAGTCAAACGTTCCACATGGCGCAACAAGTGTTGCACCATCGGCGCGGGTAACCGTGGGGCCCACCTGTCAGCGCGTATATGAAAGAAAGAAATGGTAGTTTGAGTTTGTACTATGTTAATAAAATACATTTTAGGGTGATCATACGGTCACTGGCTCACCATACAACTCCGTAATTTGTTGATGACACGATCAATTGACCAGTCAAACGGTCCACATTCAGCAGCGCACATTACCATAGGGCCCACCCATCAGCGCGTATATGAAAGACATAAATGGTAATAAATTTGTGGTCGGTGGGGATTCGAAGTTGTGAGACGTCTGGTTGGCAGTCACTAGCGGTGGGCGCGTAGTGATTGGGCGGTGGCGTGGGGGTCGCCGGAGACAAAGCTCGGCGTGGGGGGGGGGCTAGAGGGTTGGCCGGGGCGGCGGCGGACCGGCGGTGGGGAGTGGTTTCAGGGCGGCGAGGCGACGCGGGCCGGCCATGGGCTGCGAGGGCCGGCGACTCGTTCGGTGGTGGCTGGCGGCTCAGTGGGGTGGAGGTTGAAGATAAATTACAGGCCCTTGATTTTGTATCCAACCGCTCGAAAATCGACTGACCAGAGATGAAAAAGTCAACCGACTGACGTGTAGCCTCACCCCGCACGTACACACGCAAGCAGGCAACACTCACGCGAACACAGGCACGCATGCAGGCATGCAACACTGACACGTACATAACGAACTTAATGGTAAAACAAAAGTTGGGCCTTGCTGGAGGAGTTTTATTCAAGGCGAACTGTCAAGGGGGTCCCATAAATCACCCAACCGCGTAAGGAACGCAAACTCAAGGAACATAAAACCGGTATGACGGAAACTAGGGCGGCAAGAGTGGAACAAAACACCAGGCATAAGGCCGAGCCTTCCACCCTTTACCAAATATAGAGGTGCATTAATTAAATAAGAGATATTGTGATATCCCAACATATCCATGTTCCAACATGGAACCAACTTCAACTTCACCTGCAACTAGCAACGCTATAAGAAGGGCTGAGCAAAAGCGGTAACTTAGCCAAACAACGGTTTGCTAGGAAAGGATGGTTAGGGGCTGACATGCCAATATGGGAGGCATGATATAGCAAGTGGTAGGTAGCGCAGCATGGCAATAGAGCGAACAACTAGCAAAGCAAAGATAGAAGTGATTTCGACGGTATGGTCATCTTGCCTGCAAGGTTCTCAGAGTTGTCGAAAGCTTGATCCTCGTAAGCGTACTCAACAGGTTCCTTGTTCACGAACTCGTCTCCCAGCTCTACCCAAGACAAGAACACAAGCAATGGAACCACAATCAATCACGGGAAATGCACAAGCAACATGATGCAATACATGAATGATATGCAAGATATGATATGCGATGCGTATGCGTGCTCCGGGAGAAAAATGATGAACAAGGCAGTAACTTGGCAAACCAAGCATGCCACTGGAAAGATGAGATGATTTCAGTTGAAATCGACATAAAGATCACCGGAAACGGATGCACGGTTTGCAAATGGCAAGCAAAACAAGAATGACACGAATGTGCGATTAACAGCCTGATAGCACTTAGAATGCAACAAGAAACTATGCTACAGCACTCCAACATAGCAGCAAAGAATATGGCAGTAATCTAAAGGAGATGCTTGACAAAAGATGAACACTGAGCTACGGCTAGATCACAACATAACAAGCTCAAACAAGCATGGCAAAAGTGCAAAAGATAACAGGTTCACAGACTTGGCGAAATTACTGGACATGCCTGAAACAGCATCAGGTAGCAATGGTCAGAGCACAAAAACAACATTGTTGAGGATATAGACCTTAGAGTCACCCGCCAGGAGGGGCCGGGTTACTCTAATGGTCATTGCCAGAAGCCCGACGCCAAGCTTAAAGACGGTGGGCCGAAGATGGGCTTAAGACCCGGATATGGCTTAAGGCCCGTAGTTACAATCATTATTATGGTAGAACTTGTAGTGTAAGGCAAGAATAGTTAAGAGTCTGAGCCGGACACTCTTATGAGCCGGCCGGGACTCTGAGAGCTGCAGGGCGTTAGCCTCCCTATATAAAGGGACGACTCGGCAGCGGTTTAGGGACAAGAACAATCTCGTCGAGAGCCAGGCATAGCAGTTAAGCTCCCTGGTCATCGAAACCCTAATCAATACCACCGCAAACTGTACGTAGGCTTTTACCTTCACCGTAAGGGGCCGAACCAGTATAAACCCTCGTGTTCCTTGTCCCGCTTAACCCCTTCAAGCTTCCTAGTAGCGATGGCTCCACGACTAAGTCCTAGCTCGAGGACATCTGCCGTGACAATTCCACGACAGTTGGCACCCACCGTGGGGCCAGCGCACGGTGGATTTGAGTTCTTGAAGGGCAGCTTCGAAGGGCTCAAGGGATACGCTGTGGGCCAGATGACCAAGAGTCGTCGCGGCAAGCTCTACATTGATCATGCAAACTGGGGCCCCGACGCCGGCTCAATTGAGTACGGGTACCGGGTCCCCTTCGGCGGAATTCATGTCTTCATTGGCAAGATTGGTGAGCCGGGCCCTGAGCCGGATCTCTGCGCCGATCCCATCGAGACGGCTCAGCGTGCACGACCCGCCCCAGCCCGGCCTGCCTTAAGGCATGCTTTTGTGGGGTGTATCCACGGAGGACTCTCTGATCGATCTGGATCTGGTGATGAGACAGCCGCCGGCTCTGACGGCGAGTCGGCCACCGATGAGTCAAACTCGTTGTATCAACTTCAAGATGGCAGGCTAATGGGTTGTTCCGATGGTGACAGTATTCCGGACCTATTTGAGCCGCCAAGCCGGGTGGGAATCTTTATGGCCGGTGCACAGCCTGTTCAGAACCCCGCTGCTGGAGCGGGAAACCCGGTGCCTTCTCCGGCTCAGGTACTGATGGATCTCACGGACAAGATGACGGCCATGTTAACCGCCACGGTTGACCCGGTGGATCAAGCTGAGCATGATGCGGAGGTGGCACAGTTAAAATCGGATCTAGTGAAAGCTAAGGAGGACCTTGCAGCGGAAGGGGTCAGGATGGCTGCAGAGAGGGCGGCTCTCGATGCCCAAACTCAGTTGATCCAGGCGCAGTCCTTCCAACTCATGATGGATCAGAACGCGTCCAATGAGGTCATGAGAAGGAGGCATCAAAAGACCCAATCTCGGCTCCCGCCGGTTTACAATCCACGCAACCTCTTCAACACGCCAGGTGCAGGGTCTAGTAACCCGCCAGGGGTCATAGCGCCCTGGTCTGGGCCCCCTATTCAGCCACGAGTGATGGGGCCTCCCCAGGTGCCCCCTGCCCTGCCTCAGTATGTCCCAACACCCCCGGGTCATTATAATAACCCGCTGGAGAACATGGTCGCTGCGGCAGCACGGCTGGCGGCTCTCCCAGTTGACGGCGACTCTCCGACAGCTATTGAAACCCGCCGGGTCAGGGAACTCCTTCAGACGGCACTGGTGCAGCAAGAGGCGTACTCCTACAGCCGGGATAGGATCCACTCGACCCCTCGTCCGGGCCGGAGCCCGAGTTACAGCAGGCACATGGTCTCAGCGACCGGCTCAAGTAACGTCCGACACCATGACCCGCCCCCTGGCCATGGCCTGGCTTATAACGGAGCCTGTCACGCAGCAGACCAAGATAGAGCGCGGCAAGAGGCAGAGCAGGTGCCTCAATTGACGGCTTACCAGACCCCCCCCCCCGGCTTATCCGACGACTTCCGTCGACGTGGGTATCCCTACCAGGACGGGAGGTGTCCCCTGTTTAGTGCCAGCTATCCGCAATGAACGTTTACCCAAGGACATCAAAGGCCCTAGGAAGGTGCCCAACTACACGGCTGACTTACAACCTGCAGCCTGGATCGAGAGTTATGAGATGGCCATGGAACTACTGGAGGTCAGTGAGGCGGCAATGGCCAAGTACTTCACCATGATGTTGGATGGGACTGCCCGCACTTGGTTAAAAGGGCTACCACCAAATTCCATCGGGTCTTGGGCTGAGCTGAAAGCCCGGTTCATCCAAAACTTCAAAGATACCTGTAGGCAGTCTATGTCAATTGTGGATTTGACTAACTGTAAGCAGCAGGAGGGTGAGTCTACGACACATTGGGTTCGCCGGGTTAAGGAGATCATACACTCGTCAGACAAGATGGATGCCGGCTCAGCAGTTTTAATGCTGGAGCAGAATTGTCGTTTTGTGCCCCTGAAGATGAAACTCGGGCGGCTTAAGCGCGACTTCAGTGATATGGGTACACTAATGGCGGCTCTTGTCAAGTACGCCGATTCTGATGGTACCAAGGATCCCCCTTCAGATGATGAAAGGGCAGGGAAGGGAAAGAAGAATGGCAATGGCAAGGGTCCTCAGCATAACCCGAGGAACCAAGGAGGAGGCAAGCGCAAGGCTGATGGCAGCCTAGAGTTTGTAGCCAACGCCAGCGCACAAGGTAATAACCAGCGACGCAAGGGGAGGCCCGCTCCCCGAGGCGGCGGGTCAGGACCGACACTGGAGCAGCTGTTGAACGAGCCTTGTCCAAGGCATGGCTCTAGAGAGAAGCCAGCCACTCATCTATGGAAGGATTGTGCAATCATGAAGGCCTTTAAGAACTACAATGGCCCGGGCGGCGGCTCAGGCGCCGGTGGCTTTCATGACCTGGGCGGCGGCTCAAATCCTGGTCCTCAGAACGGTCAAGGGGGCTTTCATCAACAGTCCGGCCAGGGTCATCAACAGCAGCAGGGGGGTTATCAGACCAATCCAAAGCAGCTTAGCAGTGGACAATATCATGTGTTTACCACCAGTCTGTGTAAGCGAGATCAGAAGCTTCATAAGAGGGTTGTGAATGCTGTTGAGCCGGCGGTTCCACGCTACTTGCGGTGGTCTGAGCAGCCTATAGTGTGAAGTAGGGAGGATCACCCTCCACGGGTGGATAATCCGGTCACTTGGCCCTAGTGGTGGCTCCTCAGATGGGAGGATATAAGTTCACTAAGGTGCTCATGGATGGAGGCAGCAGCATCAACATCCTCTATTATGATACTTTCCGTCGTATGGGGTTGATTGATAAAAACCTCAGCCAGTCCAACACTATTTTCCACGGTGTGGTACCTGGTAAGTCGGCTTATCCAGTCGGCAAGATTGAATTGGAAGTGGCCTTTGGAGATGAGAACAACTACAGGGTGGAGAAATTGACCTTTGAGGTGGTCAAGATAAGAAGCCCATACCATGCTATATTTGGACGGCCGGCTTACGCCAAGTTCATGGCACGGCCGTGTTATGTGTACTTACAGCTCAAGATGCCAGGTCACAATGGGACCATTACGGTTCACGGCAGCCGGAAGGTGGCCTTGGAATGTGAGGAAGGCGATGCAGCTTATGCAGAATCTGTTTGTGCAACAGAGGAGTTGAAGTTTTACAAAGACAATGTTGACCCAACAGATATGACCTCTCTGAAAAAGCCGACTACGGAAAGTGAGCCGGCGATGAAATTTAAGTCGACTGATGAAACTAAACTTGTTGATTTTGTTCCAGGAGATTCATCTCAGCAGTTTAGCATCAGTGCAAATCTGGATCCAAAATAGGAAGGCGCGCTCATCGAGTTCATCCATGAGAATAGGGACATCTTCGCGTGGAAACCTTCTGACATGCCAGGTGTACCTAGGGAACTCGCTGAGCACACTCTCAATGTTGATACGAAATTTAAGCCGGTCAGGCAGTTCCTTTGGCGGTTTAATGAAGAGAGGTGGAAAGCTATTGGTGAAGAGGTGGCCCGGCTCTTGGCGGCCGGGTTTATTGTTGAAGTCTTTCACCCAGAGTGGTTAGCTAACCCGGTGCTCGTACTCAAGAAGAACGACACTTGGCGGATGTGTGTAGACTACATGGACTTGAACAAAGCGTGTCCGGCTGATCCTTTTGCCCTTCCCCATATTGATCAAATTATTGATGCTACGGCCGGTTGTGCGCGTTTAAGTTTCCTGGACGCTTATTCCAGATATCATCAGATTAAGATGGCAGTTAAGGACCAGGAGAAGAAGGCATTCATCACTCCATTTGGAGCCTTCTGCTATGTGTCCATGCCCTTTGGACTCAAGTGTGCACAGGTGACTTATCAGCGTTGCGTGCAGAACTGCCTTCATAAACAGATTGGGCGCAATGTTCATGCTTATGTAGATGATATTGTGGTTAAGTCCATAAAGGAGGAAACCCTGATAGATGATTTGAGAGAAACCTTTGATAATCTCCGGGTCTACAAGATGATGCTTAACCCGGCCAAGTATGTCTTTGGTGTTCCTGCAGGCAAACTCTTCGGTTTTTTGGTTTCTGACAGAGGCATTGAAGCTAACCCAGAGAAGATCAAGGCCATCACCTCCCTGGCTAAGCCGGCGTGTATAAATGATGTTCAGCGCTTGGCGGGTCGCATCGCTGCTTTAAGCCGGTTTATAAGCCGTTTGGGTGAGAAGGCCATGCCATTATACCAGTTGATGAAGAAAACTGATAGCTTTGTCTGGAATGATGCAGCTAATACTGCCTTTGAGGATTTGAAGAAACAGCTGGCAGAGCCTCCAGTCCTTGCTGCTCCGGTTGATAAGGAGCCCTTATTATTATATGTGGCGGCGAACACACGAGCCGTCAGTGTGGCTATGGTGGTGGAGCGCAAGGAGGAGGGTAAGGAGCATCCGGTTCAGCGGCCGGTTTATTATGTCAGTGAAGTGCTCATTGAGTCCAAGCAGCGGTATCCGCATTGGCAGAAGCTTGTGTATGGTGTGTTCATGGCGAGCCGGAAACTTAAGCATTATTTTCAGGGTCATCCCATCACTGTGGTCAGTTCTGCCCCTCTTGGTGATATCATTCAAAACAGAGAGGCCACAGGGAGAGTGGCTAAGTGGGCTATAGAGCTTGGACCTCATGGTCTCAAGTACGTGCCACACACTGCTGTTAAATCTCAGGCCCTGGTGGATTTCATCAATGACTGGACAGAGTCACAAGTGCCCGAGCAAAAGCCGGATAACACATATTGGACTATTTACTTTGATGGGTCCAGGCAGTTGGAGGGCTCGGGGGCTGGAGTCGTGTTGGCTTCCCCTAAAGGTGACAAATTCCATTATGTGCTACAGCTGCTGTTTCCTTGCACTAACAACGCGGCTGAGTACGAGGCCTTGCTCCATGGTCTTCGGCTGGCTAAAGAGAAGAGCTTAAGCCGGGTAAGGTGCTTCGGCGACTCAGACTTGGTGGCTCAACAAGTATCAGGAAAGTGGGATTCCAAGGACCCTCTCATGGCGGCTTATCGCCGCGAAGTTGATGCCATTGCTGGGCACTTTCAGGGATACCAAGTGGAACACATCGATCGCAGGAAGAATGAGGCGGCTGATGCTTTAAGCCGGCTGGGCACTCAGCGAAAACCTGTGCCGCCCAACACTTTCCTGGACGTCCTGTATATAGCCCTTCTGTTAAGTTGCCTACAGAGGAAGACTTGGCTGTCCCTGACCCGGAGGCACGACTGATGGCGGCGCTCCATATCATACCGGACTGGACAATGCCCTATCTGGCTTACATGACCCAGGGCGAGTTGCCCGAGGATGAAACTTTGGCCAGGCAAATAACCCGGCGGGCTAAGTCAATGATTGTTATCAATGGTGAGTTGCATCACCGCAGTGTTACAGGAGCGTTTCAGCTTTGTGTTTCCCCTGAGGAAGGTCAAGAGATCTTGCGTGAGATCCATGAAGGGGATTGTGGCCATCACGCCGGCTCAAAGTCTCTTGTGGCCAAGGCTTTTCGTCATGGTTTTTATTGGTTGACAGCTCATGCTGATGCAGAGGACTTGGTCAGTATGTGTGATGGTTGCCAGAGGTTCTCGCGACGGGCTCATGTACCGGCTCAAGAGCTGAGGATGATCCCAATTACTTGTCCCTTTGCGGTCTGGGGACTTGATATGGTTGGGCCTTTCAAAAGGTCCAAGGATAAGAAGACCCACCTTTTGGTGGCAGTTGACAAGTTTACCAAGTGGGTTGAAGCGGAGCCAGTTAGCAAGTGCGATGGAGCCACGACGGTTCAGTTTATGAAAAAGGTGATCTTTCGCTTTGGTTTTCCGCATAGCATTATCACTGACAATGGCACCAACCTCTCCAAAGGCGCCATGGAAGAGTTCTTTCAACGAGAGCATATCCGACTTGATGTTTCCTCAGTGGCTCATCCTCAATCCAATGGTCAAGCTGAGAGAGCTAATCAGGAGATTCTGAAGGGCATCAAGCCCTGGCTTTTGGTCCCTTTGCAACGGACGCCGGGTTGTTGGGTGGAGGAGTTGCCCTCCGTGTTATGGAGCATCAACACTACTCCTAACAGGTCTACAGGTTTTACACCTTTCTTCATGGTTTATGGGGCAGAAGCAGTCCTCCCTAGTGACATCCATCATGACTGACCTCGAGTGGCGGCTTACGTTGAGGCGGATAATGAACAGGCGCGCCAAGATGCTCTTGACTTGTTGGATGAACAGCGTGACGTGGCAGCAGCCCGTTCAGCGATTTACCAACAAGACCTGTGCCGTTATCATAGCCGCCGGGTTAAATCCCGGGTCTTCCAGGAAGGGGATCTCATGCTCTGGCTCATCCAAGATCAAACTGATGCGCACAAGCTATCCCCGCCTTGGGAAGGGCCCTTTGTGGTTAGCAAGAACTTGCACAACGGGTCGTATTACCTCATTGAAATTCGGGAGCACAAAGATTCACGTAAGTCGGAGGAAGAGACCCGTTGGCCGTGGAACATAGCTCAGCTTCGGCCTTACTACACTTGAGCCACCGGCTCTCATAATGTACATATTTCTCTCAGCCATGTATATATTATGATAAGCAATAAAGCAGGACCTCTGTCCTTTTTCTCCTCCAAATGTGCACGTGTTTGTTTTCTTTGCAAGATTAACATGGTAACTTGAAGGAGGATCCAGCTTATGATCGTATTCGAATCTAGCCGCAGGTAATAAGGTCACTTGGGGGCTTCCTGTTCAAACATGGGTCGTATTCGAACCAAAGAGAACATAGCTGTCGATACCCATTTGATTGGCAAAGTGCCGAGATCATTGGGAGGTTTTCTCTGATCATATTTGAATCATAGTTTAAATCCTTTGAGAACCGACGTGGATCGTATTCGAATCAGCGTCGTTAAACAATTCTTAAAATCACTTGGGGGCTTCCTGTTCAAACATGGGTCGTATTCGAACCAAAGAGAACATAGCTGTCGGTACCCTCTTGATTGGCATCGCCACACCCACTGGGGGCTATATGATCGTATCCGAATCTTAGATTAACCCCTTTGGGCCGGGTCTCTGGTTGTATTCGAACCGGAAGCCCCTAAGTTCTTCTGCTTCATTGAAGAGTTCTTCTGATCATTTCAGAGTGTGTATGGCCGGGTCTCGCTTGGCCGGTTTAAATTTTGATTTTCAGTGTTGGTTGAATACAATGGGTGCCATTAAGACAGGTACACCGGAGTTGAGGTACCAACCTTATTACCCGGGTTATCTAAACCGGAAATATGCTTGCAGGCCGCTAAGTGTGTTATCACGGCTATATTAAGGACACGATTAAGGATCAATATTTTTTGATTCATATCCGGGTTATATATCTAAAACCTATGATTCTCAGCGCGGTAAGCCGCCTAGAGACTTGCGATTTGTCTTTTTATGCAGGATAGTTCAAGGCAATTATTTGAGACTAAGGAGAATGAATGACCCGGAGAAATATCAAGAGACAACTTCAATAGACTTCAGCATTCAATACGTGCACGATGGCACGGCAAAGATAAAGTGTTGCACCTACTCTATTACAAGACTCATCGAGTCCAAAAGGGTGGAGCATTGTTTGGTAAGCCGGCTGCAGAAGTTAAGACGCTTGCTGGGTGGAAGTCTCCGGCTCATCTCTTTCTTCTCCTCCGGCTATTCCCAAGGTTTGGAAGGTCGACGACTTCCAGCCGATGCCGCTCAGCGCTTCGAATTGGGCTTCCTCGTCAATTAACTCGGCCAGGTCAATCTCCGGGGCGAAGGTGTGCTGACGAGCCGGCGGGATTAAACTCAGGGCTTCATAGCGAGGGGTCGGGATCCTCTGATTTTCCGCATTATAACCCGGCTGGTACTTGGTCAGATCCATATCGTTTCCAATAAGAGTTGCCACCGGGCGCACAATCTTCACGCAGGCGGCGAAGTCTTTTTGGTCGAAAGTCATGCCGTCTTCCTTCAGACTTGGATAGCCGAGGGCGATGTCTGCCGGGTCTAACTCCGGCAAGAAAGCCATGGCCCGGCTCAGTGCGGCGATCGCTCCGGATCTTGTAGAGGCCCGTCGCTGTTCTTGGATACGTTGAGGCAGAACGGCGAGCCGGCGAAGAACCTCCGCCAGGTGAGTCGGCACCTCGTTGGATAAGGCCACCACGGCTAAGGCACGCTGTGACCCGGTGTAGAGTCGCTCCACCAGGGTGTACACGGCCTTTAGCTTGATTACCACACTCTGGTTGAGGTTGGCACTTCTGGAACCTGTTTCATAGAACAGGATAAGCCGCTGACAAGGGTGAGTTATGAGGCATCAAAATTTTAAACTGGATGAAAGCCGGCGGATGACTTACCGAAGATTGCAGCAACCATTTGAGACACTTGGCGCTTTAGGCCGGAGAGCTCGGCGGTCTTGTCGGAGAGAGCCTTCTCCGCCTGTTCAGCCCGGTTCACCAATGCGGCCTTTTCTTCGGCCCACGCCTTTCGCTCAGCGTCAAACTCCGTCTTCAGCTTCTCTTGCGCGGCGATGCTGGACACGAACTTGGCATTTGCCTTCCGGGTCTCCATCTCTTGCATCTTCAGCCGGTTCTTGAGATCAGCGAGGTCAGCCTCAAGCTTCTTGCCAGCAACCTGTATAAATGTCCGGGTTATGGCATGAACAGTTACTATACAAATTTAAAATCCCAAGTGTTTTCCAAGCAAAGACACTTGGCACTTGGGGGCTAATGCATGTTCAACTTTTCTATTTACCAATTTCCGGTTCATGCGAGTAAGCCGGAAGATAAGTCCCAAGTGTTTTCCAAGCAAAGACACTTGGCACTTGGGGGCTAATGTGTATCGACTGTTCCTATCTACAAATTACCGGTTCATGGAAGCAAGTCGGAATCTAAGTCTATAACATATTCAATCATAAGTCGTCAACTTGGGGGCTAGCATGGTAAAGGTAACTATGCAGTGAGTAAGAGGACAGAAGGATAATACCTCAGATTTCTGCTGGATCTGGGTCACCATGGCAACCTCTGCGTCCCGGCTCTTGTGCACTTGGCTGACATAGCCGGAGACGAGCTCTCCGATGCTCAGGTTGGCATAGTCAGTTAGATCCAGACTGACCCGGCGGGGCTGCAGTAATTCCCCCTTGGCAGAGCACTTGGCCAGTGCCGTAGGCCTCCCCGGCTCAACAAATTTTGTCCGGGTGATTTCCACGTCCGGGTCATTTGCTGGCTGAGCCGAGCCGGAGGCCTCCGGGTCAGCAGAAGTTTCTACAGGTGCCTTGTCGATTGGAGCGGTGGCTTCGGGGGCGGAGGCAGCTGGCGGTTCTTGAACCGCCACCTTCGGTTCAGGCAAATCCGGCTCTCCGGCTGACTTGGTTTTCTTCGCCCTCTTGGTGAGCTTTGCCTGGGCACTGAAAGAACAACAAAGGTTAGTACAAAAAGTATGAGTAAAGATCAGAACAACATGAGATGATTATCATTACCCGTGCACGGTCTTGAAAGCCGGCAGATTCGACTGCATAGAATCGCCGGAAGAATGGGAAGTCTCCTGATAATTTGAGTCAGAAGAATTAAGCGGTTGGCGTATAACACCCGCAAAAGGATGAAAAGGGTACAATTTTGCGATCACCTCGGTCCGGCATTTCCTTGATGCATCAGGTAACCCGGAGGAGAGGTCAGTGTCCTTGTTGGTCCGGGTATGCCGCCGGCTCTCATGAACCTGTCGCTTCAAAATAAATTGAGGAAATTGGTAAGCTAAAGGATGGGAAAAGCTTACTTTCCGGTTACTCTTCGGGTTTTCAGCCTTGGCAAGGGCTCTGAGTCGGAGGAAAGTATTGTTACCTCTTCAACCACCGGGTTACTGGCTCCGGTGTCCTCCTGTTGATAAACAGCATTGATAAGGCGGACAGAAATAAACAACAAGTATAACAAGAGCTCACAGGTTTAGGAATTACCTCAGACTCGGAGCTGTCACTTAGCTGCAACAGCTCCGAAGCAGTGGGCTTACTTCCCTTCTTACGGGGAGCGGCTTTCTTGGCGGCCTTCTTCGCCTTTCTGGCCTTCTTGGCCGCGTCATGGTCATACTTGACCCGCCAGAATTTGTCGTCAGCCTGAAAAATACAATGATGATTTCTTAAAGATTCAGATGAAGGTTATCTGTGGACCAAGATAAAATGTTTAAATCAGTGGCTTACCGCTGGGGCTGGGTTAGTCTTTCAGAAGGGGGCTAACCCGGTCCTCCCGCAGTCTGCCAGGCTCTCGTTCAAGAGAGCCTTGGTCATCTCCTCTGCAACATCTTCCGGAAGATCGTTGCGGCTGTGTCTCTGGGGGTCATCCTTTCGTCCCGTGTACTCGCACATTAAGCCAGGGCGGCGGCTTAATGGGATCACCCGCCAGGAGATCCAGACCCGGACTAGATCGATTCCGTTGAGACCATTGCCCAAAAGAGCCTTGATCTTGTTTATGGTGGGGAGCAGAGGTTGGCGCTCCGCTTACGTCAGTTTGTCAGACAGTGGGTGTGTTGACTCCAGACGAGAGGGGCGAAAGCCGGGCAACGGACTTTCATCAGCCAGCGACGTGTCTTGGCAGTTGAACCACGTCAGATTCCAATCTTTGGGGTGGCTTGGCGGCTCTGCGTATGGGAAAAGGCAGTCCCTTCGCCGCTGGATGGAGATGCCACCTATGCCCATTGGCGCACTCATTCTGACGGTTCAAGTAAAAAAGCTCTCTGAAGAGCAGCAGACTAGGTTCTTCTCCAAGGTAAACCTCGCAGAACACTTGGAAATTGCAGATATTCGACACTGAGTTGGGTCCTATGTCCTGAGGCCGCAGATAGAAGAAATTCAGAACGTCTCTGAAAAACTTTGAGCCGGGCGGTGCGAAGCCCCGGCTCATATGATCCGCAAAAATCACTACCTCCCCGTCCTTTGGCTGTGGTCTCTCTTCTGACGGGTCAGGGGCACGGTAGGACATGACGTCCTTCTTGGGCAGATATCCAGACTTGACAAAATCTGCTAGGGTCTCATTGGTGACATTGGACCTCATCCAGTTGCAAGTGATGGAGGCTTTAGGAGCTTTGGGAGGCATGGTGAAAGTCGGCAGTCTATGATAAAAGGAAAACATCCGGATTAATTATAAGCCAGAGGAAATCTACAGTTCAATGTCAAAGTGGCGGCTTATGAAGGGGACTAATGGTATACACCTAAGTGCATCGGGTTATTTAAGCCGCCGAGGGATTGAGAGTAATTTGATTGTCTATGGCCTTATCACAGTTGAGCCGGAAAATTTTATGGCGCATGGTTTTCTTTAAGCCGGAAGGTTCTACGGCGCGTGGTTTCTTTAAACCGGAAACATAAACCGCCGTGATTCAATAATTGCAGTTTTTTTACTAAGTGTGGCAAAACAGGTTTCACACATTGCAGTAACTATTTTGGATCAAAATGGTCGGGCAAAAGAAAAGTTTCTAGACCTAGAAACAGACGCGAGGAAGTTCTTGAGCTCGAACAAGGCTCTTATGCAGTGAAAAGAGGGCTATTTGCATGTGAAATGGGTCTTAAACATCTACCGCAGTGATTCTATGCAGAGCTAAGATCAAAAAAGGGCAGTAAAAACCAAATCTACCAAGGGCCACAACGAACTACGAAGAACAGAGGATGAACTACAAAACCCTAATGTGGACCAGCCCAATGGAGTATCGAGGACTTACTGGTGCAGGAGAGATGCGGAGATGGCCACCGTTTGTCTGGACCAAGTCAGGGTGATGCAGCGGCCAAGGTTGATGAAGACCGGGGGCGCGGCAGCGGCGGCGGAGTTCGAGCTCGAGCAGAGTAACAGTGGTGCGAGGAGGAAGAAGCGTGGCTGAAGGCCTGTCGGGCCGGCCTATTTATAAGGGCGAGCTCATAAGTGGGCGCGAGAATCAAGGAGACCACGGCGTGGTTATCTCCCCACGAAACGCCTCAATTTTCGGGATGACAGCAAAGGTAAGGATCCGTTGCGGATCTGGCGGAGTACAAAACAGGCTTAATGGAAGATGACGTCACGGTGGATTATCTGGAGTCCAGAGGATGACGTCACGCCAGGTTATGGCCTTCACACAATTGTAAGCCGGCGACTTTCTGTCGAAAGGATTGAAGATTGACATGAGCCGGGTCAAATCAATCTGGGGCCTAATGTTGAGGATATAGACCTTAGAGTCACCCGCCAGGACGGGCCGGGTTACTCTAATGGTCATTGCCAAAAGCCCGACGCCAAGCTTAAAGACGGTGGGCCGAAGATGGGCTTAAGACCCGGATATGGCTTAAGGCCCGTAGTTACAATCATTATTATGGTAGAACTTGTAGTGTAAGGCAAGAATAGTTAAGAGTCCGAGCCGGACACTCTTATGAGCCGGCCGGGACTCTGAGAGCTGCAGGGCGTCAGCCTCCCTATATAAATGGACGACCCGGCAGCGGTTTAGGGACAAGAACAATCTCGTCGAGAGCCAAGCATAGCAGTTAAGCTCCCTGGTCATCGAAACCCTAATCAATACCACCGCAAACTGGACGTAGGCTTTTACCTTCACCGTAAGGGGCCGAACCAGTATAAACCCTCGTGTTCCTTGTCCTGCTTAACCCCTTCAAGCTTCCTAGTAGCGATGGCTCCATGACTAAGTCCTAGCTCGAGGACATCTGCCGTGACAATTCCACGACAAACATGCTACAGGAACTTAACATGGCAAAAGAAGGCATTAAAGTATTCTACTAAATTCATATGGCAAAAGTCCCTTACTGACCATAAGCCAAAAAGGACCAGAAGATATGATGGCAACCATGTAAACATAGCAAGTTTCGTTAACAGGTTTAAGACTTAGCAGAAAACAGAGCATGGCAGAAACAATAATATGAAGGCATCTTGGTGAGCTTGATGCACTCACCACAAAGCAATGCATGACAAAACAAGCATACCTATAGCAAGATGGCATGTTTATGAAGCTAACCATGGCAAGAACAAAAGCATAGCATGTATGGATCAACTACAACAAGCTTGGAAAAATTGAATAACACGTAAACAGTCTGCCAGAAATATTTTATAGCAAAAGTAGAGCAAGGTTGAGTCATGCTATGGCACTCCATAATTTCAAACAATGGCAGGAATGGATCCACTAGAACAATATATACAAAACATCCTTACTGAACATCTCCAAAATATGCATGGATCTCTCTGTAGCATCAAGTTTACATGGCAACAAAATAACAACAGACAAAGACTAGTTTGCATGCTTGTGCTAGTCACCACAGAGATCACGAAAATACATGGCATACCCCACTGAAAAGATGGCATGGCATACAACAAAACACAAGTAGAGCTCATGCCCCTAAGATGCGCAGATTGAATGATACAAAAATAACAAATCTCCAAGTTCTGCTAAGTAACAGCAGACAACAGCAACTTGCACTTTTGCACCAGAGATTTGGGCTTCAAGATGAACTCTAATGAACATGGTGCAATGGAACAAAATGTAGAGCATCACGAGACGAACATTTCGATATTTTAAATGCACGAAACAGAGCTATATGCAGAGAGTTATGTCAAGATGAACAAGACAACATATTGTATAATAAAAGACTTGGAAGTTTCGGGGGGGGGAGAGAAAAAGTCAACGCACTGGTTTGGATCGAGATCTGGCGCCCGTGCTCGAGCTCGAGGCTGCCGGAGTGGAGGAAGCCGCGGCGGCCGGAGGAGAAGAAGGAGAAGGCGCGGGGCACGACGCCAGCGGGCGGAGGCGACGGCGTCGAACGGGCGGCGGGGCAGCGCGC
>NC_057805.1:136198822-136209018 GCF_018294505.1 Triticum aestivum
GGAGAGGCCGGGCCGCGGGGCCCTGCTACGGGCCTCGCGGGCTCGGCGGCGGCCGGCGTACGGCCCGCCACGTGGCAGCTCCAGAGTGGCTGGGGACGGCGGCGCCGATGTGTCCGGCCCCGGGCGGACACGTCCGGCGGCGCGGAGGAGCGGGACTAGGGTTTGGACTGCGAATGTTTTCGGGAGGGGATGCATATATATAGCTAGAGGGAGCTAGGAGAGTCCAAATGAGGTGCGGTTTTCTCCCACACGATCGTGATCGAATGACCTACAGCATGGAAGAGAGTTTGGTGGGTTTTGGGCTGGTTATGAGGGGGGTTTTGCTGCAACACAGAAAAGGACTATGCGGATGCCCGATTAACCGTTGGAGTACTAAACGACCTCCAACTGGAACGAAACTTGACCGGTAGTCTACCGGTGGTATACCAAGGCCACTTGAAAAGCCTCGGTCCATTCCGAGAACGTTTGACACCCGCTCACGAAAGAAAACAAGAGGGGTGCACCGCAGGAGGTGGGAGCGCCGGATTGCAAAACGGACAACGGGGAAAATGCTCGGATGCATGAGATGAACACGTATGCAAATGCAATGCACATGATGACATGATAAGGGATGCATGACATGAAAAAAAAATACAAAACGAAAGACAAAACCTGACCACGAAGGGAATATCATAACACATAGCCGAAAATGGCAAGAGTTCGAGTTACAAATATGGAAAGTTACATCCGGGGTGTTACAACACTCCACCACTACGAGAGGATCTCGTCCCGAGATCTAGGACTAAAAGAACTCCGGATATTCGGAACGGAGATGGTCCTCGCGTTCCCAGGTGGCTTCTCGGTCGGAATGGTGCGACCACTTCACTTTCAGGAATTTGATTGACTTGTTGCGAGTCTTGCGCTCAGTTTCTTCAAGAATAGCAGCGGGGTGCTCATGATAAGACAGATCTTCTTGAAGGTCAATCTCTTCGAAGTCGATAGTGCGCTCAGGCGTCTTGAAGCACTTGCGAAGCTGTGACACGTGGAACACATTGTGCACGTTCGCGAAGTTGGAAGGAAGCTCAAGTTGATAGGCGAGGTCGCCTCTTTTGCCAATGATCTTGAAAGGACCCACGTATCTAGTGGCAAGCTTCCCTTTGATACCGAAGCGACGAGTGCCTTTCATTGGAGAGACGCGGAGGTAGACATGGTCTCCGATCTCGAAAGCCACATCACGGTGCTTACTATCATAGTAGCTCTTCTGGCGCGATTGCGCGGCTTTGAGGTTATCACGGATGACTTTACACATTTCTTCAGCCTCTGTGATTAAGTCATTGCCAAGAAGTTGGCGTTCACCAGTCTCTGACCAATTGAGAGGAGTACGACACTTCCTGCCATAGAGAATCTTGAATGGGGCCTTGCCCGAACTTGCTTGGAAGCTGTTGTTGTAGGAGAATTCGGCATATGGAAGACAATCTTCCCATTTCATGCCAAAGGAAATGACACAAGCCCTGAGCTTATCTTCAAGAATTTGATTGACTCGCTCGACTTGGCAACTAGTTTGAGGATGGAAAGCTGTGCTGAAGCGAACATATGTGCCCATGGCCTTCTGGAAGGAGTCCCAGAACTTGGAGGTGAAGATGCTTCCACGATCTGAAGAAATCAATTGTGGAATGCCGTGCAAGGAGACAATTCTGGAGGTGTATAGCTCTGCAAACTGAGCTGCTGTGATGGATTCTTTGATTGGAAGGAAATGGGCCACTTTAGAAAGCTTGTCGATGACAACGAAGATAGCATCATTTCCGCGCTTGGACTTTGGAAAACCAGTCATGAAGTCCATTTCGATATGATCAAACTTCCATTCTGGGATAGCAAGAGGTTGGAGGAGACCAGCTGGTCGTTGGTGTTCTGCTTTCACTCTTCGACAGACATCGCATTCATTCACGAACTGAGCAATTTCTCGCTTCATTCGAGTCCACCAATACGACTGCTTGAGGTCATTGTACATCTTCGTACTTCCAGGATGAATGGAAAGGAGAGAATTGTGCGCCTCGTTCATTACGACTTTCCTCAGATCACCTTTAGGAACCACAATCCGGTCCTCGAAGAATAAAGTGTCTCTGTCATCAATGCGGTAGCACTTGTATTTGGAAAGACCCTTGTCGATACCACGTTTCACCTTCTTCACCATGGCATCAAGAATTTGTGCCTCACGAATTTGATCTTCCAAAGTAGGAGAGACTATGAGGTTGGCAAGAAAGCCTTGAGGAACAACTTGGAGATTCAGCTTGCGGAAAGCTTCACAAAGATCCGGTTGGAATGGCTTCAGAATTAAGCTGTTGCAATAAGCCTTCCTGCTTAAAGCATCTACAATGACATTGGCCTAGCCTGGAGTATATTCAATACTCGGATTGTACTCTTGAATCATTTCGACCCATCGAGTCTGCCTGAGATTGAGGTTGGGCTGAGTGAAGATGTACTTGAGACTCTTGTGATCGGTGAATATGTCCACTTGTCTTCCCAACAAGAGATGTCTCCATGTTATCAATCCATGGACAACTGCCGCCAACTCGAGATCGTGAGTGGGGTAGTTCCTTTCATTGGGCTTCAACTGACGAGAGGTATAGGCCACAACTTTCTTCTCTTGCATTAACACAGCACCCAGACCTTGAAGAGAAGCATCACAGAAAACTTCGAATGGCTTGGATTCTTCAGGAGGAGTTAAGACAGGAGCTGTGACGAGTTTCTCTTTGAGAGTGTTGAAAGCAACGTCACACTCAGGAGTCCAGACATACTTCACATGCTTCTGGAGGAGGTTGGAAAGAGGCTTTGCAATCTTAGAGAAATTCTCAACGAATCTTCGGCAATAGCTTGCAAGACCAAGAAAACTGCGGAGCTGCTTGACATTCTGAGGAGGTTCCCAATTCACAATTGCAGACACCTTCTCGGGATTAACAGCGATGCCCTTGGCAGAGATGATGTGACCAAGGTAAAGAACTTCATCGAGCCAAAACTCACATTTTGAGAACTTCGCATAGAATTTATACTCTCTGAGCTTGTCGAGCACCAATCGCAAATGTTTGGCAGGATCCTTCTTATTCTTGGAGAAGACCAAGATATCATCGAGATACACCAGGACGAATTCATTGGTATAGGGGTTGAAGATGAAATTCATCATCCGAGAGAATGTTGGAGGAGCATTGACAAGGCCGAAAGACATGACAGTATATTCATAAGAACCAAAACTTGTTCTGAATGCTGTCTTGGGAATATCTTCTTCACGAATGCGAATCTGATGATAACCCATACGAAGGTCAAGCTTGGAGAATACTTTGGCACCTTTGAGTTGCTCGAATATCTCATTGATGTTGGGAAGTGGATACTTGTTCTTGATTGTCTTCTTGTTCAATGGACGGTAGTCGACACAAAGTCGGTCCGTACCATCCTTCTTCTGGACAAAAAGAACACCACAACCCCATGGAGATGAACTCAGTCTGATCAAACCCAGATGCTCTTGTTCATCGAGCTGTTTCTTGAATTCCTTCATCTCCTTGGGTCCAAGCTTGTAAGGACGCTTGCAAACGGGTTCAGTTCCCGGCTCAAGATCGATAACGAACTCAACTGGCCGGTGAGGAGGCATACCCGGAAGCTCTTCTAGAAAGACATCTTGATACTCACAAACGACTAGAATTTGAGAGATGCCATTCAATTCGCCCTTCTCATTGAAAGAAAATAACCGAATGGTTTCATCACAAGCGGCATAAATAATCACATCCTCTGAAGAGTGTGTCAATTGAATCTCCCTGGCAGCACAATCAAGTAGAGCCTTGTGCTTAGAAAGCCAGTCCATCCCGAGAATAAGATCAATATCCAAGTCACCAAGAACAACTCGAGAAAACAGAAATTTATAGTTTCCCATCTTAATGGAAACATCCAGAACCATGTAGCTTGCATTCATGCATTTGCCCGGAGAGACAACTGCTAATGGTCTAGGCAAACCTTGAAAAACCAACTCATGCTTGGATGCAAATGGTCTTGATATGAAAGAAAGCGACGCACCAGTATCAAAAAGAACTTTTGCAGGAATATCATTAACAGGAAGATTACCCATTATCACATCAGTGGATTCCTCCGCTTGAGCTGCATTCATCATGTTCACCTTTGCAAACTTGGAATTATGCATGACCACTGCATTGCTGGAAGATCTGACAGGAGGAGGAGGCGGAAGACGCCTTTGATTGAAGCACTTGTTAGCATAGTGACCTTTCTGCTGACACTTGTTGCAAGTCACCTCTGAGAGTGGACGGTGATAAGGAGCATTCGACTTTGGATCTTGATTCCGAGACTTGTTCTGATATCCAGAGTTGGAAGAATTGGAAGAACCATGGCCACCTTTGTTCTTCTGCTGGTAAGGCTGACGAAACGGAGGAGGAGGAGGCAACCAGAACTTCTGTTGCTTAGCTGCCACTAGTGAGGAAGAACAAGACTAAACTGCGTCTTTGACTCTCTTTTTAGAAGCCTCACACTTGAGCTGAGCAGCCTCTTGCTTCAGTGCCATATTGTAGAATTGATCAAACTGAGTAGGCTCAACAAGAACGAGAGCTAACTGCAGATCCTCTCTAAGGCCACCTCTGAAGTGATAGATCATGCTCTTTTCATTAGGAACGTCTTGTTTAGCGAAGCGAGCAAGTTTCTGAAACTGGATGTTGAATTGATACACCGACATGTTGTCTTGCTTGAGATTGCGGAACTCCTCACGCTTGCTCTCAACAACACTTTGTGGAATGTGGTGCGCTTTGAAGTCCCGATAGAAGTCAGTCCAAGTGATCACACGACCTCCTCTGGAATCTTTGTATTGTTCATACCAATCAGCAGCTTGGTCCTTGAGCTGAAAAGAAGTGAATTTGACATAGTCCTCAGGCCTGACATTGCTACATTCAAAATGCTTGTTGATGTCCATGAGCCAATCATCGGCATCTGTGGCCTCGGCACAGTAGCTGAAAGACTTGGGCTGATTTGCGAGAGACTGGTTGAGTGTAGAGAAGTGAGACTGATTGTTGCCTTGGCCTTGATTTCCTTGATTGCCTTGCCCTTGGGTGCGTTCTTGCAAGAGTTGCAGAATCATCTGAGCATTGGCATTGGTGGCTGCCATGATAGCTTGCCATGCCTCCGGAGGCGGAGGTGATGGCGGAGGGTTCGCTTGACTCCCTTCATTGCGATCCGGATTCTGACGCGTTGGCGGAGCCATCCTGAAGAGGGTGACATCCGTTATCATCTTGATAGACAAATAGGCAAGTAGAATCAACGGATAGAAATTGCAACATATAGTCTTCGCAATAAACATTCGAACGAGGATGAACGAATGAATTCCATAGTAAATCATCGCACTTCCATAAATTGAGAAGCCACTTGGAAGAAGATATGGAATCAACAGTTGACTTCGAAGCAACTCGAATACCACAATACAAAACAAAACAAAGTATTGGCTTGCAGAATAAGCCAGAACAAACATATGATAGATATTTCGTCCGAAGTTTTCGTGGTGGGGCCCACACGGGCTCGATCGTACAGCACCATCATGTACAAGGCTGTGCACATGACATACGAAGCGTCCCCGAGTCGGCATAGCCAAGGACTCTTTAAGACACGAGACCACTGTAAAACCAACCGTGGAAAGGCGGACCACTAGACGTCGAACCCCAATCTCATATCATGCGTCTGTCGGAAAGATATCCTAAGAGCTACTTGAATTCCCACTTATAAACTACCGAAACATTCTGGTTATGCAATCTGGTGTTGGGGATACAGGGGACACAAAATATATCACCCAAACTAGCAATCCCTAGATCCAGCTGTATCCATCCGTCAACACATAACCAAGAAACCTTCAGAAATCGTGTACCTCATCCTTCAAAAAACATCCGTTATACGAGTTATGGCAATACTCCCAAACTCCGGCCCCAGTACTGGGTGGCGTCGAGGTGATCTCACCAACAACTGCATAAAAGAGATTTCGATGTCGGCGAAACTCAGGTATTCCAGAAGTGCAACGATAAAATTGTGACGACAACACCTCGGAGCTCAACTCCTCGGGACACTGCCACAACCCCTAAATGTCAGGAGGCACCAAGAACAATGTTCTCGTCACAAAACCATCGGAACGACTCCAAGATACCCGCGTGATCCTAAATTTTTTTTAGTGAAATTTGGGGAGAGAAGAGTCAAAACTTCTACGTTAGGAGACCTCACCAGTGCGACAAAGGGACTGAATAGTAAAAAGAATCCTACTCTCCGATATATATAATCCTAAGACTCAAAACATTTTTGTTCTAGACTCAACAACGCCAGCGATTCGATCAAGCAGGGGGCTCCTAAGTCGGGGCCTGGCTCTGATTACCAACTTGTAACACCCACGATGCGGCTATATCTCCCACGTGTCGAGGCACGACTTAGAGGCATAACCGCATTGTGGTTTTGTCGCAAGAAGGGTCATCTTCACAGAATCCCATGTAGTGAACAAGAATGGGATAACGAGAGTTGGCTTACAATCGCCACTTCACACAAAACATAAATATAATTCATACATCATCCAAAATACACACATAGACCGACTACGGTCAAATCCAAATGAAAATAAGATAACCCCAAATGCTAGATCCCCGATCGTCCCAACTGGGCTCCACTACTGATCATCAGGAAAATAAACATAGTAACGACCACGTTCCTCGTCGAACTCCCACTTGAGATCGATCGCATCATCTGCACTGGCATCGTCGGCACCTGCAACTGTTTTGGTAGAATCTGTGAGTCACGAGGACTCAGCAATCTCACACCCGCGAGATCAAAACTATTTAAGCTTGTAGGGAAGGATGGTGTAATGAGGTGGAGCTGCAGTGGGCACTAAGCATATATGGTGGCTAAGCTACGCAAATGAGAGCGAGAAGAGAAGCAACGGAACGGTCGTCAACTAGTAATGACCAAGAAGTGATCCTGAAATCCTACTTACGTCATTCATAACTCAAACCGTGTTCACTTCCCGGACTCCGCCGAGAAGAGACCATCACGGCTACACACGCGGTTCATGTATTTTAATTAAGTCAAGTGGCAAGTGCTCTACAACCGGACATTAACAAATTCCCATCTGCCTCATAACCGTGGGCACGGCTTTCGAAAGATAATACCCTGCAGGGGTGTCCCAACTTAGCCCATCATAAGCTCTCACGGTCAACAAAGGATAAACCTTCTCCTGGAAAGACCCGATCAGTCTCGGAATCCCGGTTTACAAGACATTTCGACAATGGTAAAACAAGACCAGCAAAGCCGCCCGAATTTGCCGACAAATCCCGATAGGAGTTGTACATATCTCGTTCTCAGGGCACACCGGATTGTCCAAGCTTCCGATAGGCGAGCCCAGAGTTGCCCCTGGTGGCCACCGGCGACTGACGGGTTGGACCAATACACAGAGGAGCACTGGCCCGGGGGTTTAAATAAAGATGACCCTCGGGCTCGCAAAAACCCGGGGGAAAAGGCTTAGGTGACAAATGGTAAAACCAAAGTTGGGCCTTGCTGGAGGAGTTTTATTCAAGGCGAACTGTCAAGGGGGTCCCATAAATCACCCAACCGCGTAAGGAACGCAAACTCAAGGAACATAAAACCGGCATGACAGAAACTAGGGCGGCAAGAGTGGAACAAAACACCAGGCATAAGGCCGAGCCTTCCACCCTTTACCAAATATACAGATGCATTAATTAAATAAGAGATATTGTGATATCCCAACATATCCATGAACCAACATGGAACCAACTTCAACTTCACCTACAACTAGCAACGCTATAAGAAGGGCTGAGCAAAAGCGGTAACTTAGCCAAACAACGGTTTGCTAGGAAAGGATGGTTAGGGGCTGACATGGCAATATGGGAGGCATGATATAGCAAGTGGTAGGTAGCACAACATGGCAATAGAGCGAACAACTAGCAAAGCAAAGATAGAAGTGATTTCGAGGGTATGGTCATCTTGCCTGCAAGGTTCTCAGAGTTGTCGAAAGCTTGATCCTCGTAAGCGTACTCAACAGGTTCCTCGTTCACGAACTCGTCTCCCAGCTCTACCCAAGACAAGAACACAAGCAATGGTACCACAATCAATCACGGGAAATGCACAAGCAACATGATGCAATACATGAATGACATGCAAGATATGATATGCGATGCGTATGCGTGCTCCGGGAGGAAAATGATGAACAATGCAGTAACTTGGCAAACCAAGAATGCCACTGGAAAGATGAGATGATTTCGGTTGAAATCGACATAAAGATCACCGGAAACAGATGCACGGTTTGCAAATGGCAAGCAAAACAAGAATGACACGAATCTGCGATTAACAGCCTAATAGCACTTAGAATGCAACAAGAAACTATGCTACAGCACTCCAACATAGCAGCAAAGCATATGGCAGTAATCTAAAGGAGATGCTTGACAAAAGATGAACACTGAGCTACGGCTAGATCACAACATAACAAGTTCAAACAAGCATGGCAAAAGTGCAAAAGATAACAGGTTCACAGACTTGGCGAAATTACTGGACATGCCTGAAACAGCATCAGGTAGCAATGGTCAGAGCACAAAAACAACATTGTTGAGGATATAGACCTTAAAGTCACCCGCCAGGAGGGGCCGGGTTACTCTAATGGTCATTGCCAGAAGCCCGACGCCAAGCTTAATGACGGTGGGCCGAAGATGGGCTTAAGACCCGGATATGGCTTAAGGCCCGTAGTTACAATCATTATTATGGTAGAACTTGTAGTGTAAGGCAAGAATAGTTAAGAGTCTGAGCCGGACACTCTTATGAGCCGGCCGGGACTCTGAGAGCTGCAGGGCGTCAGCCTCCCTATATAAAGGGACGACTCGGCAGCGGTTTAGGGACAAGAACAATCTCGTCGAGAGCCAGGCATAGCAGTTAAGCTCCCTGGTCATCGAAACCCTAATCAATACCACCGCAAACTGTACGTAGGCTTTTACCTTCACCGTAAGGGGCCGAACCAGTATAAACCCTCGTGTTCCTTGTCCCGCTTAACCCCTTCAAGCTTCCTAGTAGCGATGGCTCCACGACTAAGTCCTAGCTCGAGGACATCTGCCGTGACAATTCCACGACAAACATGCTACAGGAACTTAACATGGCAAAAGAAGGCATTACAATATTCTACTAAATTCATATGGCAAAAGTCCCTTACTAAACATAAGACAAAAAGGACCAGAAGATATGATGGCAACCATGTAAACATAGCAAGTTTCGTTAATAGGTTTCAGACTTGGCAGAAAACAGAGCATGGCAGAAACAATAATATGAAGGCATCTTGGTGAGCTTGATGCACTCACCACAAAGCAATGCATGACAAAACAAGCATACCTACACCAAGATGGCATGTTTATGAAGCTATCCATGGCAAGAACAAAAGCATAGCATGCATGGATCAACTACAACAAGCTTGGCAAAATTGAATAACACGTAAACAATCTGCCAGAAATATTTTATAGCAAAAGTAGAGCAAGATTGAGTCATGCCATGTCACTCCATAATTGCAAAGAAAGGCAGGAATGGATCCACCAGAACAATATCTACAAAACATACTTACTGAACATCTCCAAAATATGCATCGATCTCTCTGTAGCATCAAGTTTACATGGCAACAAAATAACAACAGACAAAGACTTGAGAGAAATTACTAAGTCCCTGAAATCAGAAACATTTCGGAGCCTAGTTTGCATGCTTGTGCTAGTCACCACAGAGATCACAAAAATACATGGCATACCCCACTGGAAAGATGGCATGGCATACAACAAAACACAATTAGAGCTCATGCCCCTAAGATGCACAGATTAAATGATACAAAAATAACAAATCTCCATGTTCTGATAAGTAACAGCAGATAACAACAACTAGCACTCTTGCATCAGAGATTTGGGCATCAAGATGAACTCAAATGAACATGCTGCAATTGAACAAAATGAAGAGCATCACGAGACGAACATTTCGTTATATCACACGCGCGAAACAGAGCTATATGCATAGAGTTATGTCAAGATGAACAGGACAAGATATTGTATAATAAAAGACTTGCGGAGGCGATGGCGATGGCGTGGCGCAGGCGAGGTGGCGGCGTCGAATTGGCGGCAGGGCAGCGCGCGGAGGCGGCGGCTCGCGGGCGGCGGCGCCGGCGATGG
>NC_057805.1:136209348-136219825 GCF_018294505.1 Triticum aestivum
GGGCTCGGCAGCGGCCGGCGTACGGGCCGCCACGTGGCAGCTCCGGAGTGGCTGGGGCCGGCGGTGCCGATGTGTCCGGCCCCGGGGGGACACGTCCGGCGGCGTAGAGAAGCGGGACTAGGGTTTGGACTGCGAATGTTTTTGGGAGGGGATGCATATATATAGCTAGAGGGAGCTAGGAGAGTCCAAATGAGGTGCGGTTTTCGCCCACACGATCGTGATCGAATGACCTACCGCATGGAAGAGATTTTGGTGGGTTTTGGGCTGGTTATGAGGGGGTTTTGGTGCAACACACAAAAGGACTATGCGGATGCCCGGTTAACCGTTGGAGTACCAAACGACCTCCAAATGGAACGAAACTTGACCGGTGGTATACCAAGGCCACTTGACAAGCCTCGGTCCATTCCGAGAATGTTTGACACCCGCCCACGAAAGAAAACAAGAGGGGTGCACCGGAGGAGGTGGGAGCGCCGGATTGCAAAACGGACAACGGGGAAAATGCTCGGATGCATGAGATGAACACGTACGCAAATGCAATGCACATGATGACATGATAAGGGATGCATGACATGAACAAAATGCTAAACGAAAGACAAAACCCGACCACGAAGGGAATATCATAACACATAGCCGAAAATGGCAAGAGTTGGAGTTACAAATATGGAAATTTACATCCGGGGTGTTACAGTCCCGTTGCTTTATTGGGGACGACAACGAGGCCCATCCCGTCGCCGCCCCGCCTCGCTCCGACACGCGTCTAGGCCAACGATGCATGCAGCGCCACGTAGGCTGGCAGGATGCTGAGATGGCTTGGTGGTAGGGTCTTCACGAAGATCTGCATGCCACCACGCAGGTGCTTGCTGAGTTGGCCTGGAAGCCGCACGTTGCCACGCAGGTGCCTGCCTAGCTGGTTGGGCTGGCAGCTGTATGGGAACGGTGGTGGTGTCATGGCAGACATGGGTCTGGTTGTGGCCTCGCTGGTGTCCTCGGCAAGGGTCTCTTCGGGGCCCCAGCAAGGGTCTTGCCCTGAAATCGCGGTCGTCCCGGCAATGATCATGCCGGGGGTCTCGTGGATTTCCACGGCAAGGATCTTGCCGAGGAGCGTCGTCTTCTGGTCTTAATCTGATCTCGTGTGCTTATCCTCTTCACAAAGATCTGCATGCCACCACGGAGGTGCCTCCCGAGCCTTGGTTCGAATGTGGTTGATGGTGTTGGAACCCTTGGGCTCAATGGTGGCGCGCTCTGCTGGCGTTGGGAAAGTTTCCCCGGCAAGCCCCTTGCCGGGGCTGCGGAGGCCGCCCCGGCAAGGGTCTTGCCAGGGGAGTCCACTTCGCCCTCTTGCTCTTTGTGCCTCTGGTCTTGGCGTTGCTTTGCCTGTCTTGCGCTTTTGGCTAGAGCGCTGCTCTGGTATTCTTGTGTTTCTGCTCCCTCCCTTTGCCCTGCTAAGTGTGGCCGCATGTGCGGCTCTGACTGCCCGTGCACAAGTAGAGGGGTAAAAAGGAGAGCCCCTACTTTTGTACACCGACAGGAGCCCCCGGGCCTGGGCCATACATAAGCGCAATGCGTTGTTGGGCCAGGCCCAGAATGGTGCGCGAGCACGCGGGGCGGATTTTTACCGCAGTAATTCCTTCGCTCGATGCGCTTCCCCACGACCCGCGTTGAATGCGCGACGTGGAGGGCCGTGCGTGACGTGGGGGTAGTGCATGGCGCGGCCGCTGCCCTCATGCATCACATCGTGGTAAAGAGGCGTCTCGCGCCTTCCCCATAAAAAAGGGGAAAACGTAGGGGCGCGGCTCATTTACTGAGTGGACTCGGGTCGTGGCCTTCAAGGCGCCCGTGCCCTACGATCACGGGGTGGAAAACGGTCGCCTCACTCGTCCCTCGATTTCTGTTTGCTCGCCACGTGTCCCCCATGCCTTAAAGATGGTAGGCGGCGGGTGCGGGCCTTGAATGACGAGGCGGGAAACCGGGCCGCTGCTGATTGGAGCCGCGGGTGGGTCTCGATTCCCTGTGCTCCTGATGGCCGGATTGGTTGAGTAGGGCGGCCGAGCCCTCACCCCGCCCCTTTATAAGAAGGGGAGGGGGATGGCACCCATCAATCTTTCATCATCCGCCTCCTTCCACCTTGGCTTCTTTCTTTCTTCTCCTATGGCGAGAGGGCCCGTCGGTGCTTCGATGGTGGCGACGAGGGTCTGCGCTCGACAACGCGCCCCTCCTTCCCAAGATCTCGTGGCGGCGGAGCCGACCACAAGGGGAAGAGGGAGGGGGCGAGGCCGAGGTCACCGTGGCGCTCGGGGAAGAGGAGGACGGGGCGGCGCACCAGCCTCGCCACTGCCGGCGGTTCCTCACCCAATGGAGGGCCACGTCGGGGACCAGCCTCGCGAGTTCTTCATCAGGCTGCACCAGCCACCGCGCCGTCGTCTTCGTCTCCCTACCCCATTCGCTTGGGAGATGGAGCTTGACCCGCCACAAACTCTGAGATTGCATATGAGTGGCTGCGGGAATGGCGGCACGCGGGTTGATGTCGATTTTCCCGCCCCTCACGTCATGTATCTTCGTCGCGGATGGAAGACCTTCGCTCATATCCACAGCCTGACGGTGGGGCTCGTTCTCTATTTCAAATTAATGGAGAACAGCCTGCTCTCCGTCAAGGTCTTTGGAGACTTTGGAACTCGCCTAAAGTGCTACGTGGAGAGCTCCTTTGATGACGAAGACTCTTCCTCAAGTGGGAGTGACGAGGAGGACATCGACAGCGACGACGAGGGTGTCGAGTGGGCGGGCGCTGACTCCGACTCTGACTGACTGCATCGCCCCTCCCTTGGCCATGTGCCCTGCCGAGGGTCTTCCTCTTCAAGCACTCCATCGGTGCGTTCCTCGTCGCCCCCTTTTTGCCTTCACCTGTCGCACCTGGGAGGAAAAGGGCATGAACGGGGATCACGGGGCACTTAATTTTTTTAGTTTATAAGCCTACGGCCTTAGTAGAATTTAGACCTCGTAATCCCCTCGCTCGTGTACTCATTATGTATGAATTGTACTTGTTGAAAACCTATGAATGAAAAAGAGGGTGTTTGCCGGGTTCCTTTTGTGCGTGGGCGGGGGCCACACGAAGGAACGCGTCCTCGTTATCTTAAGATAAACATTGTATCCCGGCAACAGGCCTTGTCGTCCTCCTGCTCTATAGCTCGGCTACACTCACGCCCTTGGCGGAGGTAGGGGCCGAGTAGGATTAGGCCCTTCGCTCGCCCCCTCCCCATCGCACTACAACCAAGTTCCGGCCCAAAGTAAGGGTTTCGGACACGGGACAGAGGGAGCAAGATGGTATGATAGTGAGCGAAGTTTTATACGTTCAAGTTTCATACGGAGGCACAGAGTGGGGGAAAAAGACTTATCTGATGTCGCAGCTGAGGGAGTCCCAGATTAGGGGGTCCACAGACAGCCGGACTATGTACTTTAGCCGGACTGTTGGACTATGAAGATACAAGATTGAAGACTTCGTCTCGTGTCCGGATGGGACTCTCCTTGGCGTGGAAGGCAAGCTTGGCAATACGGATATGTAGATCCCCTCCCTTGTAACCGACTCTGTGTAACCCTAGCCCCCTCCGGTGTCTATATAAACCGGAGGGTTTAGTCCGTGGGACAACAACAATCATACCATAGGCTAGCTTCTAAGGTTTAGCCTCTACGATCTCGTGGTAGATCAACTCTTGTAATACTCATATCATCCAGATCAATCAAGCAGGAAGTAGGGTATTACCTCCATCGAGAGGGCCCGAACCTGGGTAAACATCGTGTCCCCCGCCTCCTATTATCATCCGCCTTAGACGCACAGTTTGGGACCCCCTACCCGAGATTCGCCGGTTTTGACACCGGCATTGGTGCTTTCATTGAGAGTTCCACTGTGCCGTCACCGTAAAGCTTGATGGCTCCTTCGATCATCGGCAACGATGCGATACAGGGTGAGGTTTTCCTCCCCGGACAGATCTTCGTATTCGGCAGCTTCGTACTGCGGGCCAACTCGCTTGGCCATCTGGCGCAGATCGAGAGATACGCCCCTGGCCATCAGGCCAGGTTTAAAAACTTGAACTATACTGCCGACATCCGCAGAGACTTGATCTTCGACGGATTCGAGCCCATGTCAGGTGCGCCGCATAATCACAACGAGCATGACTTAACTCTGCCGTCGGACAGTGTTCGGGAGATCACACCTGCAATCACTCCGGCCCTCAATCCGGAACAAATTGCGCCATCTGAGGACGGGTGGATGGACCCCGCCACGAAGGCCGCACACTCAGTGGCGATAGAGCCGAATACTGACTTCACCTCCTACGAGACCCGTGTTGCTGAACCGTTGGATTCGTCCCCCGCCACGGGCTCCGAGCCACCTGCGTCCGTGCCTATCGAATCCGATTGGGCACCGATCATGGAGTTTACCTCCACGGATATCTTTCAGCACTCGCCCTTTGGCGAGGTGCTAAACTCGTTGAGGTCTCTCTCTGTCAGGAGACCCTTGGCCGAACTATGTCCGGCTAGAATGGGATGCAGACGACAAAGAAATTCGCTCCCCACCCACCACCCACTTAGTAGCCACTGTCGATGATTTAACCGACATGCTCGACTTCGCCTCCAAAGACATCGGCGGTATGGACGACGATGCAGGAGACGAACAAGAACCACCGCCCACAGGGCGCTGGACTGCCACCTCATCATATGACATATACATGGTGGACACCCCCAAAGAAGGCGATGGCGATAAGACAGCGGAGGATAACCCCTCCAAGAAGCAATCCAAGGACCGACGTGAGCGGCGCCACTCGAAGTCCCGCCATAGCAAAAGCAGCGATACCGGCACAAGAGACAATAACGCTCCGG
Source organism: Triticum aestivum (assembly GCF_018294505.1). Lineage (NCBI taxonomy): Eukaryota > Viridiplantae > Streptophyta > Magnoliopsida > Poales > Poaceae > Triticum > Triticum aestivum. Next base: position 136,214,218 of record NC_057805.1, read on the forward strand.
ACAGTGTCGAAGACGACGATAATCCCCTCCACCCAGACCTCGAGTGGGAGGATGAACAAGCTAGTCCTCCGGAACAGGCAGCAGACAGAGAATTAGAGGATGACAATTACATGCCTCTCTCCGAAGACGAGGTGAGCCTCGGCGACGAAAAATTTATCGTGCATGAGGATCTCGTCGAGCAGGAGCGCTTCAAGGGCCAGCTTATAGCCACAGCAAACAGCTTGAAGAAAAAGCAACAACAGCTTCGAGCTGATCAAGATCTGCTAGCGGACAGATGGACTGAAGTCCTTGCGGCCGAGAAATACGAACTCGAACGCCCAACCAAGAGTTACCCAACGCGCAGGTTGCTACCCCAACTGGAGGAGGAAGCATCAGAACCTACCTTACCAGCGTATGATGCGGCTGATCGGCCACCTCGTGGCCGAGACAGAGGGGCATACCAGCCCGAAGTCTAGCCCGCACCCTGTCGCCAGACAAACAAAAACACCAAGGCTCGAGGCAACACGCGGGACCTGCGAGACGTATTGGAAAACAAAGCAGGACATACAAGATCGATCTACCGATCACGGGGTCGCGCCCTAACGCGTGACGATGATCGTCACGCCGGAGACACTAAAAGAAAATCCGGCCGGGCCGAATACAGCAGACAAGACTTGTATGAACTGCATCGTGAGATAGACCGGCACAGAGGTGCCGCACACCCCCTATGCTTCACCGATGAAGTAATGGATCATGAATTCCCAGAAGGATTCAAACCCGTGAACATTGAGTCATACGATGGCACAACAGACCCAACGGTATGGATCGAGGATTTCCTCCTCCACATCCACATGGACTGTGGTGATGATCTACATGCCATCAAGTACCTCCCACTAAAACTCAAAGGACCAACACGGCATTGGCTGAATAGCCTACCAGCAAACTCCATTGGCAGTTGGGAGAATTTGGAAGATGCATTCCTTGATGACTTCCAGGGCACTTACGTGCGACCACCAGATGCTGATGACTTGAGCCACATAACCCAACAGCCTGGGGAATCGGCCAGGAAATTCTGGACTCGGTTCCTCACTAAAAAGAACCAAATCGTCGACTGTCCGGATGCCGAGGCCTTAGCGGCATTTAAGCATAACATCTGGGATGAGTGGCTCGCCCGACACCTCGGCCAAGAGAAGCCGAAGTCCATGGCAGCCCTCACGACACACATGACCCGCTTTTGCGTGGGCGAGGATAGCTGGCTGGCTCGCAGCAGCAACACATCAAGGAATCCTGGCACTTCAGATGCCAAAGATACTAATGCCAGACCACGTCGTAATAGACACAAGCACCGCAACAACGGCGATAACGCCGAAGACACGGCAGTCAATGCCAGATTCAGTGGCTCTAAATCCGGTGATCGGAAAAAGCCGTTCAAAAGAAGTAATCCGGGCCCGTCCAGTTTGGACCGCATACTCGATCGCTCAAGTCAAATTCACGGCACCCCCGATAAGCCAGCCAATCACACCAACAGAGAATGCTGGGTGTTCAAGCAGGCCGACAAGTTGAATGCCGAAAACAAGGACAAGGGGCTGCATAGCGACGAGGAGGAGGATCCTCGGCCGCCGAACACATGAGGACAGAAGAGGTTCCCCCCACAAGTGAAAACGGTGAACATGATATACACAACCCATATTCCCAAGAGGGAACGGAAGAATGCACTAAGGGACGTCTATGCGATGGAGCCAGTCGCCCCAAAGTTCAACCCGTGGTCCGCTTGTCCGATCACCTTCGATCGCAGGGACCACCCCACTAGTGTCCATCATGGCGGATTTTCCGCATTGGTCCTCAACCCCATCATTGACGGATTTCACCTCACTCGAGTCCTTATGGACGGTGGCAGCAGCCTGAACCTGCTCTATCAGGATACAGTGCGCAAAATGGGCATAGAACCCTCGAGGGTCAAACCCACAAAAACCACCTTTAAAGATGTAATACCAGGTGTAGAGCCTGTTGCACGGGCTCAATCACACTGGAAGTGGTTTTCGGGTCTCCGGACAATTTTCGAAGCGAGGAGTTAATCTTCGATATCGTCCCTTTTCGGAGTGGCTATCACGCACTGCTTGGACGAACCGTCTTTGCCAGATTCAATGCGGTACCACATTATGCATACCTCAAACTCAAAATGCCAGGATGACGCGGGGTTATAACAGTTAATGGAAACACAGAGCGCTCACTCCGCACGGAGGAGCACACTTCGGCCCTCGCAGCAGAAGCACAAAGAAGCCTTATTAGGCAAACCGCCAATTCAGCGAAAAAGACACCGGACACCTTCAAGCGAGTCCGGAGTACCCCGCAGGCGGATCGGCAGGCACGTTTTGAGCTTGACTAGCAATTTGGCCTCCGTCCTAGTCCTAGTCAAGTGGCAAAATATGTGCCACGCGTACATAACTACGCACTCAAGATACCATGGGCATGAGCGGAGGCACCACTATGACACGTCCCACAATGCGGCTCAACCGCCCCGGGGGTTGTATACCTTCATCATTTTCTCTCTTTCAGGACTTTACTCTCTGGAAGCCCTTTCCGACAGTCTAATTGTTGGACTCATCGCGGTAAGGAATTACCAAGGAAGCAAGACGGTCTGACGTGCAAGGGAATCCCCAGGTGGTCTCTGATAACCATCAAAATACCTGTTTTACATACCCGTACGCAACTTGCCTTTGGATAGGACATGTTAAATGGTCCTATTTTTTGCTTATTGCACTACTTGTATCCGTACGCTTTGACGTATTATTTAATAACAATGCATAGCGTTAGCCTATTATTGCATTCCCCTTTCTTTTTTTTTCTTTTCCTTGTCTGCCTATTTACGACAACTTGCACCCGTACATTCTGGTACGACCAGTGCGCCAGGGGCTTTAGTATACCCCATAACACGGCATGAGAAATCCGAACACTTTCGACAGTGCGGCACCCCTGTAACGCCCACGATGCGGCTATATCTCCCACGTGTCGAGGCACGACTTAGAGGCATAACCGCATAGTGGTTTTGTCGCAAGAAGGGTCATCTTCACACAATCCCATGTAATGAACAAGAATGGGATAAGGAGTTGGCTTACAATCGCCACTTCACACAATACATAATTATCATCATACATCATCCAAAATACAAGCATATAGACCGACTACGGTCAAAATCCAGATGAAAATAAGATAACCCCAAATGCTAGATCCCCGATCGTCCCAACTGGGCTCCACTACTGATCATCAGGAAAAGACACATAGTAACGACCACGTTCCTCGTCGAACTCCCATTTGAGATCGACGCCATCGTCTGCACTGGCATCGTCGGCACCTGCAACTGGTGTTGGAAGTATCTGTGAGTCACGGGGACTCAGCAATCTCACACCCGCGAGATCAAGTCTATTTAAGCTTGTAGGACAAGAGGTGCAAAGAGGTGGAGCTGCAGCGGCAAAAAACATATATGGTGGCTAAGTTGCGCAAATGAGAGCGAGAAGAGAAGCAATGGAACGAGCGTCATCTGGCAATGACCAAGAAGAGGTCCTGAACACCTACTTACGTCAAACATAACACAGACCGTGTTCACTTCCCGGACTCCGCCGAGAAGAGACCATCACGGCTACACACGCACTTGGTGTATTTTAATTGGGTCAAGTGACAAGTTATCTACAACCGGACATTAACAAATTCCCATCTGCCTCATAACCGCGGGCACGGCTTTCGAAAGATATTACCCTGCAGGGGTGTCCCAACTTAGCCCATCACAAGCTCTCACGGTCAACGAAGGATAAACCTTCTCCCGGAAAGACCCGATCAGTCTCGGAATCCCGGTTTACAAGACATCTCGACAATGGTAAAACAAGACCAGCAAAGCCGCCCGAATGTGCCGACAAATCCCGATAGGAGCTGCACATATCTCGTTCTCAGGGCACACCGGATAAGTCAAGCTACGAGTAAAACCAGACCTCGAGTTTCCCCGAGGTGGCCCCGCAGGCTGCTCGGTTCGGACCAACACTCGAAGGAGCACTGGCCCGGGGGGGGGTTAAAATAAGATGACCCTCGGGCTCGCGAAAACCCGGGGGAAAAGGCTTAGGTAGCAACTGGTAAAACCAAGGTTGGGCCATGCTGGAGGAGTTTTATTCAAGGCGAACTGTCAAGGGGGTCCCATAAATCACCCGACCGTGTAAGGAACGCAAACTCAAGGAACATAATCCCGGTATAACAGTAACTAGGGCGGCAAGAGTGGAACAAAACACCAGGCATAAGGCCGAGCCTTCCACCCTTTACCAAAATATATTGATGCATTAATTAAATAAGAGATATTGTGATATCCCAACATATCCATGTTCCGACATGGAACAAACTTCAACTTCACCTGCAACTAACAACGCTATAAGAGGGGCTGAGCAAAAGCGGTAACATAGCCAAACAACGGTTTGCTAGGAAAGGATGGTTAGGGGCTGACATGGCTGAAATAGGAGACATGATATAGCAAGTGATAGGTAGCGGAGCATGGCAATAGAGCTAACAACTAGCATAGCAAAGATAGAAGTGATTTCGAGGGGTGGTCATCTTGCCTGCAAGATTCTCAGAGTTGTCGAAAGCTTGATCCTCGTAAGCGTACTCGACAGGTTCCTCGTTCACGAACTCGTCTCCCGGCTCTACCCAAAACAAGAACACAAACAAACGGAACCACAATCAACAACGAGAAATGCGCAAGCAACAAGATGCAAGACATGTATGATATGCAAGTTATGATATGCGATGCATATGCGTGCTCCGGAAGGAAAATGATGAACATGGCAGTAACTTGACAAACCAAGCATGCCACTGGAAAGATGAGATGATTTCGGTCGAAATCGATATAAAGATCACCGGAATCGGATGCACGGTTTGCAAATGGCAAGCAAAACGAGAATGACAATAATCTGCGATAAACAGCAAGATAGCACTTAAAATGCAACAAGCAACAATGCTACAGCATCCCAACATAGCAACAAAGCACATGGAAGTAATCTACAGGAGATGCTTGACAAAAGATGAACACTGAGCTACTGCTAGTTCACAACATATCAAGCTCAAACAAGCATGGCAATAGTGCAAAAGATTACAGGTTCACAGACTTAGTGAAAAACTGGACATGGCAGAAATCAGCATCAGGTAGCAATGTTCAGAGCACGAAATCAACATGCTACAGGAACTTCACATAGCAAAACAAGGCATGGTAGTGTTCTACTAAATGCCCATGACAAAAATCCCTTACTGACCATAAGCCAAAAAGGACCAGAAGATATGATGGCAAGCATGTAAACATAGCAAGTTTCGTTATCAGGTTTCAGACTTAGCAGAAAACAGAGCATGGCAGAAATGTTAATATGTAGGCCTCTTTGTGAGCTTGATGCACTCACTAAAGAGCAATGCATGAAAAACCAAGCATACCTACAGCAAGATGGAATGTCTATGAAGCTATCCATGGCAAGAACAATTGCATAGCATTTATGGATCAACTACAATAAGCTTGGCAAAAATGCATGTCATGTTAAGAATCTGCCAGAAATATTTTATAGCAAAAGTAGAGCAAGATTGAGTCATGCTATGGTACTCTAAAATT
>NC_057805.1:136223762-136228161 GCF_018294505.1 Triticum aestivum
AAATCATGCTTGGCAAAAAACGGTCTTGACATGAAACAAAGCGATGCACCAGTATCAAAAAGAACTTTTGCAGGAATATCATTAACTGAGAGATTACCCATTATCACATCAGTAGATTCCTCCGCTTGAGCTGCATTCATCATGTTCACCTTGGCAGACTTTGGATTATGCTTGACCACTGCATTGCTGGAAGATCTGACAGGAGGAGGAGGAGGAAGACGCCTCTGGTTGAAGCACTTGTTAGCATAGTGACCTTTCTGCTGACATTTGTTGCAAGTCACCTCCGAGAGTGGACGGTGATAAGGAGCATTGGACTTTGGAGCTTGATTCTGAGACTTGATCTGATAGCCAGAGTTGGAAGAGTTGGAAGAACTATGGCCACCTTTGTTCTTCTGCTGGTAAGACTGACGAAACGGAGGAGGAGGCAACCAGAACTTCTGTTGCTTAGCTGACACAAGTGAGGAAGAAGAAGACTGAACTGCATCCCTGACTCTCTTCTTAGAAACCTCACACTTGAGCTGAGCAGCCTCTTGCTTCAGTGCCATATTGTAGAATTGATCAAACTGAGTAGGCTCAACAAGAACGAGAGCTAACTGCAGATCCTCTTTAAGGCCACCTCGGAAGTGATAGATCATGCTCTTCTCATCAGGAACGTCTTGCTTAGCGAAACGAGCAAGTTTCTGAAACTGAATGTTGTATTGATACACAGACATGTTTCCTTGCTTGAGATTGCGGAACTCCTCACGCTTGCTCTCAACAACACTTTGTGGAATGTGGTGCGCTTTGAAGTCCCGACAGAAGTCAGTCCAAGTAATCACACGACCTCCTCTGGAATCTTTGTATTGTTGAAACCAATCAGCAGCTTGGTCCTTGAGCTGGAAAGAAGCGAACTTGACAAAGTCCTCAGGCCTGACATTGCTACATTCAAAATGCTTGTTGATGTCCACGAGCCAATCATCGGCATCCGTGGCCTCGGCACAGTAGCTGAAAGACTTGGGCTGATTTGCGAGAAACTGGTTGAGAGTGGCAAAGTGAAACTGATTGTTGCCTTGACCTTGATTGCCTTGATTGCCTTGCCCTTGAGTACGTTCTTGCAAGAGTTGCAGAATCATCTGAGCATTGGCGTTGGTGGCTGCCATGATTGATTGCCATGCCTCCGGAGGTGGAGGTGGTGGCGGAGGGATCGCTTGACTCCCTTCATTTCGATCCGGATTCTGACGCGTTGGCGGAGCCATCCTGAAGAGGGTGACATCCGTTAGCATCTTGATAGACAAAGATAAGTAGAATCAATGGACAGAAATGCAACATATAGTCTTCACAATAACCATTCGAACGAAGATGAACGAATGAATTCCGTAGTAAATCATCACACTTCCATAAGTTGAGAAGCCACTTGAAACAGATATGGAATGAACATATGAATTCGAAGGGAACTCGAATACCACAATACAAAATAAAACAAAGTGTTGGCTTGCAGAATAAGCCGGAACAAACATATGATAGAAATTTCGTCCGGAGTTTTTGTGGTGGGGCCCACACGGGCTCAATCGTACAGCACCATCATGTACAAGGCTGTGCACATGACATACGAAGCGTCCCCGAGTCGGCAAAGCCATGGACTCTTTAAGACACAACGAGACCACTGTAAAATCAACCGTATACAGGCGGACCACTAGACGTCGAACCCCAATCTCATATCATGCGTCTGTCGGAAAGAAATCCTAAGGCTACTTGAATTCCCACTTATAAACTCCCGAAACTTTCCGGTTATGCAATCTGGTGTAGGGGATACAGGGGACACAAATATATATCACCCAAACTAACAATCCCTAGATCCAGCTGTATCCATCCGTCAACACATAACCAAGAAACCTTCGGAAATCGTTTACCTCAACCTTCGAAAAACATCCGTTATACAAGTTATGGCAATACTCCCGAACTCCCGCCCCAGTACTGGGTGGCGTCGAGGTGATCTCACCAACAACTGCATAAAGGAGATTTCGATGTCGGCGAAACTCAGGTATTCCAGAACTGCAACGATAAAATTGTGACGACAACACCTCGGAGCTCAACTCCCCGGGACACTGCCACAACCCCTAAATGACAGGAGGCACCAAGAACAATGTTCTCGTCACAAATCGATCGGAACGATTCCAAGATACCCGCGTGATCCTAAAAATTTTTTTAGTGAAATTTGAGGAGAGAATAGTCAAAACTTCTACGTCAGGAGACCTCACCAGAGCGACGAAGGGACTGAGGAGTAAAAAGAATCCTACTCTCCGATATATATAATCCTAAGACTCAAAACATTTTTATTCTAGACTCAACAACGCCAGCGATTCGATCAAGCAGGGGGCTCCTAAGTCGGAGATGGCTCTGATTACCAACTTGTAACGCCCACGATGCGGCTATATCTCCCACGTGTCGAGGCACGACTTAGAGGCATAACCGCATAGTGGTTTTGTCGCAAGAAGGGTCATCTTCACACAATCCCATGTAATGAACAAGAATGGGATAAGGAGTTGGCTTACAATCGCCACTTCACACAATACATAATTATCATCATACATCATCCAAAATACAAGCATATAGACCGACTACGGTCAAAATCCAGATGAAAATAAGATAACCCCAAATGCTAGATCCCCGATCGTCCCAACTGGGCTCCACTACTGATCATCAGGAAAAGACACATAGTAACGACCACGTTCCTCGTCGAACTCCCATTTGAGATCGACGCCATCGTCTGCACTGGCATCGTCGGCACCTGCAACTGGTGTTGGAAGTATCTGTGAGTCACGGGGACTCAGCAATCTCACACCCGCGAGATCAAGTCTATTTAAGCTTGTAGGACAAGAGGTGCAAAGAGGTGGAGCTGCAGCGGCAAAAAACATATATGGTGGCTAACTTGCGCAAATGAGAGCGAGAAGAGAAGCAATGGAACGAGCGTCATCTGGCAATGACCAAGAAGAGGTCCTGAACACCTACTTACGTCAAACATAACACAGACCGTGTTCACTTCCCGGACTCCGCCGAGAAGAGACCATCACGGCTACACACGCACTTGGTGTATTTTAATTGGGTCAAGTGACAAGTTATCTACAACCGGACATTAACAAATTCCCATCTGCCTCATAACCGCGGGCACGGCTTTCGAAAGATATTACCCTGCAGGGGTGTCCCAACTTAGCCCATCACAAGCTCTCACGGTCAACAAAGGATAAACCTTCTCCCGGAAAGACCCGATCAGTCTCGGAATCCCGGTTTACAAGACATCTCGACAATGGTAAAACAAGACCAGCAAAGCCGCCCGAATGTGCCGACAAATCCCGATAGGAGCTGCACATATCTCGTTCTCAGGGCACACCGGATAAGTAAAGCTACGAGTAAAACCAGACCTCGAGTTTCCCCGAGGTGGCCCCGCAGGCTGCTCGGTTCGGACCAACACTCGAAGGAGCACTGGCCCGGGGGGGGTTAAAATAAGATGACCCTCGGGCTCGCGAAAACCCGGGGGAAAAGGCTTAGGTAGCAACTGGTAAAACCAAGGTTGGGCCATGCTGGAGGAGTTTTATTCAAGGCGAACTGTCAAGGGGGTCCCATAAATCACCCGACCGTGTAAGGAACGCAAACTCAAGGAACATAATCCCGGTATAACAGTAACTAGGGCGGCAAGAGTGGAACAAAACACCAGGCATAAGGCTGAGCCTTCCACCCTTTACCAAAATATATTGATGCATTAATTAAATAAGAGATATTGTGATATCCCAACATATCCATGTTCCGACATGGAACAAACTTCAACTTCACCTGCAACTAACAACGCTATAAGAGGGGCTGAGCAAAAGCGGTAACATAGCCAAACAACGGTTTGCTAGGAAAGGATGGTTAGGGGCTGACATGGCTGAAATAGGAGACATGATATAGCAAGTGATAGGTAGCGGAGCATGGCAATAGAGCGAACAACTAGCATAGCAAAGATAGAAGTGATTTCGAGGGGTGGTCATCTTGCCTGCAAGATTCTCAGAGTTGTCGAAAGCTTGATCCTCGTAAGCGTACTCGACAGGTTCCTCGTTCACGAACTCGTCTCCCGGCTCTACCCAAAACAAGAACACAAACAAACGGAACCACAATCAACAACGAGAAATGCGCAAGCAACAAGATGCAAGACATGTATGATATGCAAGTTATGATATGCGATGCATATGCGTGCTCCGGAAGGAAAATGATGAACATGGCAGTAACTTGACAAACCAAGCATGCCACTGGAAAGATGAGATGATTTCGGTCGAAATCGATATAAAGATCACCGGAATCGGATGCACGGTTTGCAAATGGCAAGCAAAACGAGAATGACAATAATCTGCGATAAACAGCAAGATAGCACTTAAAATGCAACAAG
>NC_057805.1:136230170-136274560 GCF_018294505.1 Triticum aestivum
TGATCGAACGACCTAGAGCATGGAAGAGAGTTTGATGGGCTTTGGGCTGGTTTTGGAGGGGGGTTTTTCTGGACACTCAAATGGACATTGCGGAGGCCCGGTTAACCGTTGGAGTACCAAACGACCTCCGAATGGAACGAAACTTGACCGGTAGACTCCGGGCGGTATATTAAGACCACTTGACAAGCCTCGGTCCATTCCGAGAAAGTTTGACACACGCACACGAAAGAAAACAAGAGGGGTGCACCGGAGGAGATAGGAGCGCCGGATTAGAAAACGGACAACGGGGAAAATGCTCGGATGCACAAGACGAACACGTATGCGAATGCAATGCACATGATGACATGATATGAAAATGCATGACATGACAAAATACAAAACGAAAGACAAAACCCAACAACGGAGGGAAAACATATCACATAGCCGGAAATGGCAAGAGTCGGAGTTACAATTATGGCAAGTTACATGCGGGGTGTTACAACCCCAAACTTATAGCATTATATGCATCAGCTCTGAATCATGTCTTGGGTCAATAGTTGGGTTTGCCCGGCTCCCATGGTTTGGTACCTTACGTTCCGCAAAATCGGCTAAGGTAGCACTGGGAGAACTACTGCGATTGTGTCCCGGTTCTTCCGGATGAGCACCTCAGTAGAGAAAGCCAAAAACTGACAGTCATGATGAGGCGAGAGCTGGTCGCTGTTCGAGAGGTGTCAAGTCCTTAAAGACTTTTTCCGCTTTGGGCGAGGAGTCGGCCTTGTCCGACTTAGGCGTATATAGCGCCCCGAATTCGGCCTTCCGAATACTAGGGGCTTCGCCAAAATTTAAAATTGTAGACTTCTATGGCTAAGTGAGAGTGATAAAGCTTTATAGTCTGATTGCCTGGTTTGCTGTGCAGAACACCTCGTTTGAAGGACCCAAAATTGGGATAAAGAGTGCTCAAGTTATCCCGAACACCTCAGTACTAGTTCCATGGGGGCAGAAGCCGACGACTGGCCAACTCTCAGATTTCATAAATGGCCGCACAGAAGGTAATATTTTAAATTAACAAGCGTTGCATAGCGCAAATGAACTCGTTTCATATTACAGGATCACATGAGTACATTCATTCGAATATTACATCCTTAGCACATTCCTCCGCCACAAGGCGAGAACCCTTCAGGACACTGTCATAATACTTTTCGGGGAAGCGATGCTCCTTGCCTTCCGGCGGCCCCTCCTTCACCAGCTTTTCGGCGTCCAGCTTCGCCCAGTGCACCTTCGCTCGAGCAAAAGCCCTGCGCACACCCTCGATGCAGACAGACCGCTTTATGACTTCAAGCCATGGGCAGGCATTCACAAGCCGCCTCACCAGACCGAAGTAGCTATCAGGCAGGGGCTCGCCAGGCCACATCCGGACTATAAGACCCTTCATGGCCTGTTCGGCCGCCTTGTGGAGCTCGGCCAGTTGCTTCAGCTGGTCGCTCAAGGGCACTAGGTGTTCGGTCCCAGTATACTGAGACCAGAACAACTTCTCCGTCGAGCTCCCCTCCTCAGCCCGGTAGAACTCCGCGGCATCCGACACACTGCGGGGCAGATCTGCGAACGCTCCTGGAGAGCTCCAAACTCGGGTAAGTAAAAAGAAAGTTTCCTTCACATGCTTGCTTTGCATAATGAATGCCTTACCCGCCGCTATCTTCTTCACGGCCTCAATTTCCTGGAGGGCCTTTTGGGCTTCGGCCTTGGCATGTTGTGCGCTTTCAAGGGCCTTCGCAAGCTCGGACCCTTGCGTCTTAGAGTCAAGCTCCAAGGACCCTTCGGCCTCGGATAGCGCCTTCTGCAGGGCCGCCACTTCGGTCGTGGCCCCTAGCACAATTCATGACGATCCTATTATTTTAAAACCAAACCTTTTTTTAAAATATAGAGACGGAGTATCACTTACCTTTGTTCTCCTCGAGCTGCCTCTTGGTAAGGCCAAGCTCTTCCTTGGACCGCTCAAGGTCCCGCTTCAGTGCGGCGACCTCCGCAGTACGTGCGGCAGCGGCCAGCAGTGAAGCCTGCATATGCACATAGACATATTACGATTAGACTCCTGCGGTTATTATTTGATCCTCTATTAGGCCTTTCTTCGTGAACGCCAAATAGAGCATCAGGGGCTACTGTCTATGCGGTAACATTCTCTTATAATCTGGTTACTTACCTCAAAGCCTGTTAGGAAGCTGGCATAGGCTTCAGTCAGTCCGCTCTTGGCGGACTGAACTTTCTGTACCACCGCACTCATGATAGTGCGGTGCTCTTCGTCAATGGAAGCACCGCAAAGCACTTCCAGCAAGTTGTCCGATGCCTCTGGATGAACAGAGGCCATCGGCACAGACGGCTTGCCCCCTTAGCGAGGGGTTGCTTGATAGAATCCGGAACCACTGGAGGTTCCGGCGCCGCATTCGGCCTGGGGCTAGACTTGCTGCCCCCGGCGTTAGGGCCCAGAGGAGTCTTGCCCCTCGTGTGCCCAGCGCCTGGAATGTCGCCCTGAAGCGCCTCCGGAACTGTCTCCCCTTGGTTCAGTCCCCTTGGAGACAACACCTTGGTGTTGTCTGTAGGGCGGGGGGAGGAGGCGGTCGGGAGTGAATCAATGTTCATATCCGACGGGCCCAAAGAATCATTCGATGAAGATACGTTGATGTGGGCTCGGCATGGGCTGTATAATCATGCGCGGCGTGATAAGAAATAGTACAATAAAACGTACCAATAATTATTACGGAGTTCGAATACTTACGACTTCGCCAGGGGCTTCTCCCTGGGCAGCCACTCATCGTCGCTAAAAGTGGCCGCTGTGGAGCAGTCCGGAAGGAGAGTCCTTCCCTTCTTGGACCCTTCGGCCTCCCAGATGGGGCGACCTTCCTTTTCTTGTCCCCTCGGCAAGGGGGGAGAACTTTCCTCTTCTTCCTCCTCGTTTTCGTGAGAGGAGTGCGCCTCGGTGTTTTCGGACGATGAGTCCGATATAACCTTGCGCCGGAGACCCTTCCGGGTCCCCGTGGTCTTCTTCTTGGCCTTCTTCGCCTGCACCTCATAAGGCGCCGGAACCAGCATCTCCATTAGGAGGGCATCTGCTGGATCTTCGAGCGGGGGGCTGGACAATCGATCTGCTCCGCTGTCGCTACCCAGTCTTGTTAAATGGCGTCGAGGCTTAGATCCCGCGCATGGTTAAACTGGGAAAATGAACATCTTACGAGATATAAAAGACTTACCGGATTGGCAGGGAGCTTTGCGCAGAGTCCGCGATCCTCGGTAAGGGGAGGAGGTACTTCGGCGCCCTTGAACAGCACCTTCCAGACGTCCTTGTGCATCGTGTCGAAGAGCTCTCGCAGCGTCTGGTGCTCGGCCGGGTCGAACTCCCACAAATTGAATGCCCGTCTTTGACATGGGAGGATCCGGCGGAAGAGCATGACTTGTACCACATTGACGAGCTTGATTTTCTAGCTCATCATGTTTTTGATGCAGGTCTGGAGTCCGGTCAGCTCTACCGAGGAACCCCAGGATAGGCCCTTCTCTTTCCAGGAGGTGAGCCGCATGGGGATTCTGGATCGAAATTCGGAGGCCGCCACCCAGTTGGTGTCGCGCGGCTCGGTGATGTAGAACCACTCCGATTGCCACCCCTTTATGGTCTCCATGTAGGAGCCTTCGAGCCAGATGACGTTGGGCATTTTGCCCACAATGGCGCCTCCGCGCTCCGCTTGCTGGCGGACCACCACCTTCGGTTTAACGTTGAAGGTCTTCAGCCACAGGCCGAAGTGGGGCTTGATGCGGAGGAAGCCGTCGCACCTTATGATAAACGCCGAGATGTTGAGGATGAAATCAGGGGCCAGATTGTTGGAGTAAATGGCCACGGGTAGCCTAACCGACTCCCGCTGGCTCTTCAAAAAATTATCAAGCCATTCGAGCCTTCAAGCATACAGAGCATAGGGCCGCCTTCCCCGGGCCGGCTATCCCCCGGGCCGACTACCAGAACGCAACCCGACCTCAAAAACCTTCACAAAGAAAGCTACGAGATAGCCGACTCCAGGAAGCCGGCCCCAAGAGGACCGACTCCCAGAAGCCCGCCATGAGGAAAGCCGACCCCCAGAAGCCGGCCAAGACTGCACCCACCAAGACTGCATCCACATAACAGTGATAAGACGGGGCCTGCCCGCAGTACAACCTACTACCCCCGAATCCCAAAACAGGCATGGCCACAGGGCGCCGTACGGGCCAGCCATCTCCCGTCCGGCGCGGCACTGTAGCCATGTCGACCTCGATGTCACCCACGACAGGCGCTAGTACGGCCCGCGGGCAGCGGGCCCCTTTAGCCAGAGAGACGCTCGAAGGCGGCCCAGCCTCCCCTAGTCGGCCAGGGGCGTAGCCGGCTCCCAATAGCCGGCTACCTCCCTCCCTCGAAACATGAGCCTCATTAAGGAGACAAGACGAGGTGAGGCTACAGTGAGAGCCCGCAAGGTGGCGGCACTGTAGCCACTCTTACCTCGACAAAGCCCTCATCATCAGAGGCGAGGCAACAGTAACCAGCCGCCGACAAGGGCCCCAAGCGGTGGGGCCGGCCTGTTGGCCAAGAGGCCGGCAGCCGGCGGGACCCACCAATCGGCGGGCCCAATGGCCGGCGGAGAAGCCGGCGAGCACAGACATTGACGGCTGGGACCCGCGCCCTGCCGGATTACCATTGTACCCCTGGGGGGTAGGCCTATATAAGCCCCCCGGGACACCCATGCAAAGGGTTGATCTGATAGAGTTTCCCACACCACATAGGGAGAAAACGAGAGCTAGCCTTGTCCTTCTTCCTCCCCTAGCCAAACAGCTGAAGGAGCACTTGTAGCTACATGTATTGATCTAGTGATCATGCGGAGACCCCGCAGAGCAGGACTAGGGGTGTTATCTCCACGGAGAGCCCCGAACCTGGGTAAGATCCGCCGGCGTGCATGTCTTCGCCTTATCCCGTTTCCAGGCACCGGTGATGTCTTACTGGCTCCCACAATGATAAGCCACCCGTTGGCATATGTCGCACCTACCACCCGACATTTGGCGCCCACCGTGGGGCCAGGTGCACCGTCGTCCGGAGACCTGTTCTGGACGGGAACCCTTTTCCTCCCCCGCGAGCGTAGCCAACCTGCTACGCCCGATGGCGCTTGCCCCGACGTGCTGCAAGGCGTCGACGACGCCTACGCGGCGAGCTGCCTCGCCGACCTTCTTGGCGAGACTCGCATCTCTGACAAGCCCGCGTTTGACGCGGGCACGGACTACCCCGAGAGCCGCCTCGTCAGCCTCCTTGACCAGCTTCATGTCTCCAGCGAGCTTGCTGTGGACTTGGAGTCGGTCGGCTCCACCGAACCGATGCTTGTCGACTCCGACACGGCATCGCTCGACGCCTACCCCACCGACGTGGTAGTCTTCGAAGACCCTCTCCCTCGAGCCGACAGTGGCAGCAGCGCTGTCACCGAGGTGCTGGTCATCAGCCACGGCGCCGACTCAGGCGAGAACGCCCACGACCTCCTACAAGCGGTGATGCATGACTTGTCCGTCCCCATCCCGGCCGACGCCGACGCCGAGACACTGGAGGCACGCCGCCTCGCCCTCATCGCGGAGGGCCAGAAGATAGCCTCCATGAGACGCCTCACTGAGGCTCACCAGCGCGAAGTCGACCGTGCCGCCTTTGGTACGCCGCCTCATGGCGGCCCGAGCCGAGCCGGCCTCGTCAAGAAGCGCGGCGCGGCCATCGCCAGCATGCTGGGGGCAGACCGCCCAGTCTACGCCACGCCGCTCGAGAACCTGCGAGCCGCTCAGGCGGCCGTAGAAGAGCTGAACAGGCTGGGGGCTGATGAGCTCCCCTACATGACAAGGCGCATCCAGCAGCTGATCGACGCGGAGCAGAACGACATGAAGCCGGCGCCCGCGCTGAGAGTCCTCCCCCACGCCGAGAACACACCGCGGCATCCCGGTCGCCGACTGCGAGCGGCGCCCGCGCAAGGAAGGACAAGGAGCCGGCTGCTAGCCACAACCGGACTCGAATCACCATCGAGCGCGACGCAGAAGGTCGCCCCCGAGCGGTGGAGCGCCAAGGCAATCCGCCTCCCCCCCCCCCCGCCTCGTGGGGAGAGATATCCCACCCCGCCGCCTGTCACGCATCCGACTCTCGGTGGCCGATTAGGCCACCGCAAAGGAGTCGGCAAGAACGACGCCCGCCACCAGATTGACCGCCTAGCACGATCCCTGGCGCTAGAAGAAGAAGACGATGTCGGCCCGCCTTGCTTTGGCCCCCGCATCCGCGACAAGCCCTTCCCCAAAGGTTTCTCGCTCCCCAGAGACACGCCCAAGTACAACGGCTCCGTGAAGCTGGAAGATTGGTTGATCGACTACTCTACCGCTGTCAGCATAGAGAACGGCAACAGGCGCGTAGCCGTGAAGTACGTCCCTCTCATGCTTCAAGGCACGGCACGCACCTGGCTAAACAGCCTCAAGCCCTACAGCGTCAACAGCTGGCTGGACTTCACGGAAGTCTTCGTCTGCAACTTCACCAGCACGTACAAGCGGCCTACCAAGCCCCGCCAGCTCTCCTTGTGCGTCCTAGGGCCAAGCGAATCGACTCGCGACTACCTCACGCGGTGGGCCGAGCTCCGCAACTCCTGCGAGGGGGTGCACGAGGTTCAAGCCATAGAATACTTCACCGCCGGGTGCCGATAGGGCACCCTCCTCAAGCACCTACTCCTCTGCGACGAGCCGGCTACCCTCGACGAGCTGCTGGTCATAGCAGACAAGTACGCCACGGCCGACTCCTCGATGAAGACCGAGCTCCGAGTGGACGCCTCTGGGAAGGTGCTCGCTCCGGCCCCCAAGACGCCGGCTGGTGACTCCAACCGACGCCCCTACCAGAACGACCACAAGCACAAGGTCCCTATGCCGCCTTCTACCAGTCGGCAGGTGGCCACTGTCGAAGACGAGCAGCCCGAAGAGCGGCCAGCTCCCAAGAAGAAGGGCGGCAGGCCGGCTTGGCAGCCGGCCTTCTCCTACGAGCAGACTCTCGATGCCCCCTGCAGGTTTCACAGCGGCGCGAAGCTGTCCAACCACACGACCCGGAAGTGCCACTGGCTCACACGGATCTCCAAGGGCGAGGGGCTGGTGCAGCCTCCACCTCCCGGCCCACCGCCTCCAGCCCCCAGCAGGCGGCTGCTCGACCAGCAGTCGGAGCCATTCAGTATGAGTTCCCATATGAGCACGCCGCCTACGTCGTCTTCACGAGCCAGGTTGAAGACAAGCGCAGTCGGCGCCGACAGCACCAAGAGGTCAACACAGTCGCCTCCAGCAACCGCGTGTTCATGCATTGGTCTGAATGGCCTATCAGCTGGAGCCGGGCCGATCACCCAGAGGTGGTGCCATCCCCTGGCTCCTACGCATTGGTGTTGGACGTCACCCTCGCAATGGAGAGGCAAGCTGCCCGATTCTCCCGCATACTGATTGATGGCGGAAGCAGTATCAACATACTGTACCGCGACACCATGGAGAAGTTGATCCTCAAGGCGAAGCAGCTCATGCCAAGCTGGACCGTGTTCCATGGCATCGTACCCGGCCTGTCCTATTCCCCAATCGGCAAGATCAAGATGGATGTTCTCTTCGGAGACAAGGATCACTTTCTCCGAGAAGCAATCTGGTTCGAGGTAGTCGACCTGTAGAGCCCTTACCATGCCTTGCTTGGCTGACCTGCCCTGGCCAAGTTCATGGCTGTGCCCCACTACGCCTACCTCAAGATGAAGATGCCGAGCTCAAAGGGGATCATCACTGTAGCCGGTGACTACAAGAAGTCCATCGAGTCCGCTGCAGCCAGCAGCCGGCTGGCCGAGTCCCTCGTGGTTGCAGAAGAGAAGAAGATGCTGGAGCGAGTTGTGGCCATGGCCGACAAGCAGCCGGCCCTGTCCCCCAACCCCAAAGAATATGGTGCTCAGGGCTCCTTCCAGCCGGCCAAGGAGACGAAGAAGATACCTCTGGACCCAGAGAACCCGGAGAGGTTAGCTGTCATTGGTGCAAACCTGGACAGTAAATAGGAAGGCGAGCTCGTCGACTTCCTCCGTGAGAATCGAGACATCTTTGCGTGGTCCCCAAAGGACATGCCGGGTGTTCCGAAGGGTTTCGCCGAGCACAAGTTACATGTCCGAGCGGACGCGAAACCAGTCAAGCAGCCTCTCCGCCGACTGTCGGAGGAGAAGAGAAGGATCATAGGAGAAGAGATAGCCCGGCTCCTGGCCGCCGGCTTCATTATGGAAGTGTTTTTCCCAGAGTGGCTTGCCAACCCGGTCTTGGTGTTGAAGAAGAACAACAAATGGCGTATGTGTATAGACTACACTAGCCTCAACAAAGCTTGCCCCAAAGATCCGTTTGCCCTACCACGGATTGATCAAGTGATAGACTCCACAGCCGGATGCGAGTTGTTGAGTTTCTTGGATGCCTACTCAGGATACCACCAGATCAAGTTGGACCCAGCTGACCACCTGAAGACCGCCTTCATCACACCATTCGGAGCTTTCTGTTACCTGACTAAGACATTCGGCTTGAGGAATGCCAGTGCCACTTTTCTGCGTTGCATGCCGAAATGCCTCCTCAAGCAACTCGGCAGAAATGCCCACGTCTACGTAGACGATATTGTGGTGAAGACGGAGAAGCGCGGCACCCTGCTGGAAGACCTGAAAGAAACATTTGCCAACTTGCGCCGATTCCAGATCAAGGTCAACCCCGAGAAATGCTTGTTCGGAGTACCAGCCGGCCAGCTTCTAGGCTTTCTGGTCTCCGAACGCAGCATTGAGTGCAACCCTGTGAAGATCAAGGCCATTGAGAGAATGGAGATTCCCACCAAGTTGCGAGACGTTCAGAAGTTCACCGGGTGCCTGGCCTCCCTAAACCGCTTTATCAGCTGTCTAGGGGAGAAGGCTCTCCCCCTGTACCGACTCATGAAGAAATCCACTCACTTCGAGTGGAACGACCAAGCGGACCAAGCCTTCAATGAGTTGAGGAAGATGCTGACCACTCCACCTGTCCTGGCGGCGCCGACTGAGAAGGAGCCCATGCTCCTCTACATTGCCGCGACTAGCCGAGTGGTTAGTACAGTCATCGTGGTCCAGCGCCCAGAAGAAGGCCGAGCCCAGTTAGTCCAAAGGCCGGTATATTATTTAAGCAAACTACTGTCCACCTCAAAGCAAAACTACCCGCACTACCAGAAGATGTGCTATGGAGTGTACTTCGCCGCCAAGAAACTGAAGCCCTACTTTCAAGAGCATCCCATCACGGTCGTATGCACCGCCCCGCTTGCCGAGATCATAGGCAGCCGGGATGCATCCGGCCAGGTGGCTAAGTGGGCCATCGCGCTGGCCCCTTACACAATCTTCTACCAGCCCCGCACCGCCATCAAGTCCCAAGCATCGGCCGAGTTCCTTATCGACTGGGCCGAGACCCAGTACCTACCGCCGGCTCCCGACTCCACTCATTGGCGGATGCATTTTGACGGGTCCAAGATGCGCACCGGCTTGGGAGCCGGCATCGTCCTCACCTCTCGCAAAGGCGACAAGCTCAGATACACGCTGCAAATCCATTTTGCCGCCTCCAACAATGTGGCTGAGTACGAGGCGCTCATACACGGGATCCGGCTAGCCAAAGAGCTCGGCATACGCCGGATCCTGTGTTATGGTGACACGGGCTTGGTGGTCCAGCAGTCGTCTGGTGACTGGGACGCCAAGGATGCAAACATGGCGAGCTATCGATTCCTCGTCCAGCAGATCAGTGGATACTTTGAAGGGTGCGAGTTCCTCCACGTGCCAAGGGCCGACAGCGACCAAGCAGATGCCCTGGCACGAATCGGCTCCACCCGACAAGCCATACCAACTGGTGTCTCTCTCCAGCGCCTCCTCAAACCGTCTATCAAGCCCTCACCAGAGTCGGACTCTATCTTCGTACCGCCTACCCCTGATGCAGTGGGATCTAACTGGAGGAACCCAGCAGACGGCTCGGGGACTTCGACAAGCGGCCCAGGGACTGCCATAGTCGCACCCGGCTCGGGGACTTCAGAACCCGTCCCGGGGACTGTAGCAGTCGGCCCGTGGACTGCAGCGGCACAAGAAGCGGTGACCGACTCCAACTCTCCACCACCCAACCCACCCACCCGGGTCACAGTGGCCGTACTTACAGTAGAAGAAGTCACAGCTCCATCATGGGCCCAGCCCATCCTCAACTTCCTAGTGAACAGAGAGATGCCGACTGATGAGATCTCGGCAAGACTAGTGCAACGCCGAGCCGGAGCATACGCAATAATAAACAGAGAACTTGTCAAGCGTAGCTTCACTGGAGTTTTCCAGCGTTGTGTTGAGCCAGAGAAGGGCATAGCAATCCTCAAAGATATCCACCAAGGCGAATGCGGCCACCACGCAGCCTCAAGATCACTTGTCGCCAAAGCTTTCCCCCATGGTTTCTTCTGGCCGACTGCTTTGGAAGATGCCAAGGAATTAGTCAAATGCTGCAAAGGATGCCAAGTCTTCAGTTCCAAGCAACAACTGCCGGCTTCTGCACTTAAGACCATCCCCCTCACCTGGCCCTTTGCCATTCGGGGGCTGGACATGGTGGGCCCATTCAAGACAG
The DNA here is from genome assembly GCF_018294505.1 of Triticum aestivum. Classification (NCBI taxonomy): domain Eukaryota; kingdom Viridiplantae; phylum Streptophyta; class Magnoliopsida; order Poales; family Poaceae; genus Triticum; species Triticum aestivum. The sequence goes on from NC_057805.1 coordinate 136,240,803, forward strand.
CCCGCGGCGGCATGACACATCTGCTTGTCGCCGTGGACAAATTTACCATGTGGATTGAAGCGAAGCCGATCAAGAAGCTGAACGGGCCGACTGCCGTGACAGTCATCGCAGACATCACTACTCGGTATGGAGTGCCACACAGCATCATCACCGACAACGGCACAAATTTTCCCAAGGGAGCACTGGCACGTTTCTGCGCGACACAGGGCACCCGACTGGACTTAGCGTCCGTTTCCCACCCGCAGTCAAACGGCTAGGTCGAGAGAGCAAATGGCCTCGTCCTCTCCGGCATCAAGCCCCGACTGGTCGTACCACTGGAGCGTTCGGCCGGCTGCTGGCTCGATGAGCTGCCTCCTATCCTCTGGAGTCTGCGTACTACCCCAAACAAGTCAACCGGCTTTACTGCGTTCTTCCTGGTATATGGTGCCGAGGCTGTCATCCCAACTGACATCGAGTTCGACTCGCCTCGGGTCACCATGTACACGGAGGCGGAGGCCAAGGAAGCGCGAGAAGACGGCGTCGACCTGCTGGAAGAAGGCCGGCTGTTAACACTCAGCCGATCCGCCATCTACCAGCAGGGTTTGCGCCGTTACCACAACCGGAAGGTCAAGCCAAGATCCTTCCAAGAGGGCGATCTTGTGCTCCGGCTGATCCAGCGAACAGCCGGCCAGCACAAGCTCTCGGCCTTTTGGGAAGGCCCTTTCATCGTCAGCAAGGCCCTAGGCAACGACTCCTACTACCTGATCGACGCACAGAAGCCAAGAGCACGCAAGAGGGATGATTCCGGCAAGGAGTCGGAACGACCATGGAACGCCAACCTCCTGAGAAGATTTTACAGTTAAAAGCAGTATGTATCATGCTACCTTTTTGTATTAAGTACGAAACAACGGGCCCCCCGAGGCGCACTCGGGGACTTCCCTCATTTATCTATGAATGACAAGTGTCATACCCATGAATGTATTATTACATTTGATTTTCTATCTGGCACCGGGTTCGACTAGTCGGCCCGGGGACTGGCCGCCTTAAGTTATATTAAAAGTTCTACCTGAAGTCAGACAAGTAGTGTGCCAGCACCCGAGCCCTCTCTTGTTGTAAGTCGCAGCTCGAAGAACCGACTGTCCGACTGGCAAGAGCCAAAGGCAGAAAGGATGCCCACACGAAAAACGGCTAAGGACTAACGAACTTATATAACACAAGCCGGCCTCCAACCACGCCTACCGGCTGTCAAAACAGCCGGCTGGCCGGCCTCCCAGTCACTTCGCTACAATCCAACAAAGCTAGAGTACTTGCCCTCCCAACTGGCCAAGCACTTCTCCAGCCACAGACTATAGAGCAGCTGTCCGGCTGGGAAGGCGCCATCCAAGGGAGGGCGACAAAGGAAACAGCCGAAGGACGACAAGCAAAGAACAAGGGCAAGCCAAACGCATGCATAATTATATTTACACATAAGGCCTTCAATAGGCCGGCAGTCAATATAGTTCGACTACACCACCAGTGGGTAGAACTGTGCAAACTTAACAAAATACTGTTCCAAGAGTAGTAAAACAGGAAAATAGAGGCATCAGATTAGACTAAGGGCGCAGCAGGGGAGCCGGGCTGGTCGGTGGAGACGGCGGCGCCGGCTGGAGGAGTGGTCGGCTGGCGAGTCTCGGCTTGATCATCGCCGGCTGTAGGCGATGCGCCCGCGCGTGCCTTGTTGCTGTAGGCACGGTCAAGCTGAGGCTGACCGGCCGCTCCACCATCTGGCGCGGCGTCTTCACCCTCCTCCTCCTCCTCCTCGCCCTCGTCGCTGGAGTCGATCTCCTCTGCCGAGTCCTCGCCATCTGTCGGGTTCAGCCCGAACCACTCCTCCGGCTGGGCAACGCCATTGTCGTCCACCTTAGGAGCAAAGGCGCTGGTGTCGGTGTAGTCGGTGATCGCCGAGGCTTGCTGGATGATAGCCGGCCGCACCGGCTCCAGCTCCGTGTCGGCCTCTTGCCGCCAGGTGGCCAGCTGGTCCAAACTCAGCTCGGGATACCAGGCCTTGACGAACTCCAGCGCCCGCCTTGCGCCGGACCGAGCTGCAAAAGCCTTCCAGGCCTCGAAGCGGCCGGCCGCCACCTCCAGCCAGTCGGCAGTCTGACTGGGGGTGCGGGGAATCACCTCACCAGGCCAGAGAGCGGCCAGCACCTACGCCCCAACACGCTGAAGCCGGCGGAGCATGCGGTGACCGGCTGGAGGCGGGCTTGAATCGCCAAGAGCTGTTCCTCCAGCGACCGGCGAGCGTTCGACGCGATCTCGGCGCCAGCCTGCCTTTGTGCCTCGCGATGGGCCTCGACGACCTGGTTGGCGGCAGTGGGGTAGCCAGTCAAGTACTCTGCGCAAGAAAGAAAGAGAAAGAAGAGAAAAACACCAAGTCAGAAAATGAACGAAACGGCAAGCGGCAAGAAAGGGACGAAGAAGAGGGCGGCCTACCGTCAACCAAGTCTACGATCTGGCCGTAGCCGTTGATCAACGACTGCCTCGCCTCGGCCCAGCTTGCCGCCTCTGTCTCATATTCGGGTTGAAGGCGGCCTCGCTGTCCTGCACCGCGTTCAGGGCCGCCTTGTGGCTCTCCTCCTGGTCGGCCAGCCTCTTGGCCAGGCGATCACGCTACTAGGCCAAGGCGTCAAACTCGGCTTCCTTAGCGTGAAGGGCGGCCTGAGTCCCACCCAGCTGCTCCCTCAGTTTGGCGTTGGCCACTGTAGGCATGGCAGAGAAGAAAGAAGCAATAAGGAAGAAGTTGTTAAGAAAGATCCGACCCGACTGCTCAGCAATCGGCCCGAATCTCGGGGACTACACCCAGTGGGTGCGCTAACGCGCCCCCACGAGAGAGAAAAGATGAAGCACTTACCTCGGCTCTCAGATAGATCAGCATTCTTCTGGGTCAGCTCCCGAGCCTGGGAGTTGAAGGCAGCTACACGGAGGTTGTGGTAGTCCTGCAGGTCAGGCAGAGAAGCGAATGAGAACAAGATAGCAAACAAAGCCCGCTAAGAAGTTCCAAGCCGCCTGCTCAGCAGCCGACTCGGAACTCGGGGACTACACCTAGTGTGTGCGCTGACGCGCCCCCACGGAAGAAACCAAGGTCAAAAAGCAAAAACGGGAAGGTTTACCCGAATGGCCACTCGCGTCGCAAGGAACTCGTCATTGTATTTCCTCAGCGCGGTGGCCTGGGACTGAAGCCGGTTCCGGACTTCCTGCGCCGCCACATTCGCCACGGCCGTCCCTCCACCCGGCGTCCACCCCGAGCTGGCGCTGGCCGCCTCCATGTCCTGGGCCGACGAGCCGGAGGCTGCGGCCTTCTGCGGGTCCGAAGTGGCCTTCCCCGCGTGCTGGCGCGATGGCGACTGGACCACCAGGTCCGTCCTCGAAGCCGGCTCGCCCCCAGCCGATTGTGCAGGCGGCACGTTAGACCGGCTGCCTTGGGCCGCCCCAGTCGGCGAGGACGGTGCCGCCTCCCTCTTAGGGACAACGACGTCGTCCTCCCTCTCCAACCCCGACAGTTCGCCACCGGCCTCCTCCGGCGGGGGCTCCAGGACCTCGGGCGCCGCGACACGCAGAGGGGTGACAAGCAAGGCCCCCTCCGCTGTTGCCGCGGCCGCACCCTCCGCTGTTGCCGCGGCCGCACCCTCCGCCTGGGCCTTGGCCGCCGCGTCGGCACGCGCCTTTGCCGACTCCTCCTCCTCCTGGGCCGCCTTGGCGGCAGCAGCCCTCAGCTCCTCCGCCTCCCGCTCCTCCCGCGCCTCCCATGCATTTCGCTGCGTCGCCGCCTGAAGCTCGGCGCGGGGGTCCACACGGCGGGTGCTCCCGGATCCTCCCGGCGATCCAACCACGGAGACGGCAGCAACCCGCTCAAGAGAAAGCGGAGCCCTGATTTTTGAGAAAGGACAAGGATTAAGAAATCAACAAGAAAAGAACAAAGAATATGCAAAAGTATATACACTTACGCTGACACCGTCTACGGCTGCTTCACCACCTTGCCGAAGCGGGCCGCCTTCGCGGCCGCCTCATCCCGCCTGGTAGCCGCGGCCCCGCCCTTTGGCTTCTTCGGCCGACTGCCGAACAAGCCCGACGTGGCCCGACGCTTCTTCCCGCCACCCCGAGCAGGCGGCGCGGCGGAGGAACCCGTGCCATGGCCGGACGCCGGTTGGCGGCGTGGGACGATTTCTGCCTCGTCGTCATCCAGCCAGTCGTCGAAGCTGACTCCAAGCCCGGAGCCGCTTGCTTCGCCGCCGGCTTCGCCACCTCCCGCCTCGGTGTTGTCATCCATGGCGGCCGCCCCCAAGTCGTGGTCCTCCAAGTCATGCTCCGCCCGGTCGGGAAGAAATCGGCGATCCGCCCCCGACTCGGCCGCAGGTCGAAGGAGAGGGCTCTGCCAAGACGTGTCGACTGGTCAGAGTCGGCAAGAAAAACCCGGCGACAAAACTAAGAGAAGAAAGGATAAAGAGAGCATACCGTAGGCGGAGGATGTGCGCGGGAGTATGGCTCCTTGCCAAACCGCCACTCTGCGGAGCGCTTTAAGTTCGCAAGATAATTCACCATATGAGCCACCTCGTCGTGCGGCATATCCTTGGTGCACATCCAACTCGGATCGAGTTGGCCGCTCATCTGACAGATCAGGTGAGGGCGGCTTTGAAGCGGAAGCACCCGGCGCGCGACGAAGGCGGCCAGCAAGTCGGACCCAGTCAGGCCCTCCGGCTGGATCATTACCCGGAGTCGGGCGACGGCCGCGGCTCCAGCCTGCGACAGCGTCACGGCCCGATAGGACCACTAGGGCCGCCTCCCAGCCGGTGGGCCGGCTACGTAAGCCAGCAAGTTGACGTAATCGCCTTGCGGGGCGACGTTCTTCACGTAGAAATACGACTTCTGCCAGCGCTTCACCGACTGGATCAGCGTGATGACAGGGAAGGGGTTGTCGGCCGCCTGCCTCCGCATCGCGATGAAGGCGCCGCTCTGAGCCGGCACGCCCTGCATGCGGGTGCCGAGCTTGGTATGGAAGAACTCCCTCCAGAGCTCGAGGGTGGGGAGAACGCCAAGAAAGCCTTCGCACAGGGTGACGAAGGCGGACAGCAGCACCACCGTGTTCGGAGTCAGGTGGTGTGACTGGAGTTGATAGAAGTCGAGAAAGGAGCGGAAGAAAGCGCTCACCGGCAGGCCAAGGCTGCGCAGGAAGTGCGAGCGGAAGATTACCCGCTCGCCTTCCTCCGGCGCCGGCGTGATCTCCTTCTCCGACGCGAGACAGACCCGCACCTGGTCCTTGCCGGGCAACCACCGCGTCTTGCGGAGGAAGTCGATGTGGTCCATGTGGACGTTGGAGCCGTCCCAGTCCCCGCCTTACTGCATGGTGGCGAGAAGCTAACGAGGAAGAGAGCAGCGGTGGAGAAAGCACGGCCCTGCGCCGGCAAAGCTGCGGGGCGGAGTGAAGATTGGTGGGGCGGCGCGGCGGCGAGGTGCTGCTGCGAGGGAAATCAGGAGGAAGAAGATGGCGGAGAGGAGAGGAGTGTGCGAGCATCTGCCTCTTTCCCTCCTCCCCCTACTTATAGCCTCGTGCGGCAAAGCCGAGAAGGCGGGATGTGGGGAGGAACGTGGGATTAACTGCGCCTACTCCCCCACGTCCCGCGATTATTGCGCCCTAACGGCGTGCGAAAACCGCAACCGGAAGACGTGCGGACAGCTCTGGGCCACAGAGGATCCGCGCCTGGGCCTAGGCGTAGGACTGGTGGGCCCCCGGCCTGCGGTGACGTCCTGTCGCGCGCGTGGGTTGGCAGGCTTTTTTCAGCCGGAGGATGCCACGTGGTTCGCAGGCGGCGAGCGGCTGGCCCGCGGCCCGGCGCACGCGCCAACAGACTCCCGCCTTCCAACTTTAGAAATTTCGCCAAGACGGCGCGCCCAACCGAAGCCGGCTCCCAGCTGCTGGCTCGTCAAGGTAAGAAGCAGACCGAGCTTCTCGACCTCCTCTCAGCCTCGAAACCCAAGCAGCTTCGGGGACTACTGTCGGAGTAAATGGCCACGGGTAGCCTAACCGACTCCCCTGGCTCTTCAAAAAATTATCAGGCCATTTTACCCTTCAAGCATACAGAGCATAGGGCCGCCTTCCCCGGGCCGACTACCAGAAGGCGACCCGACCTCAGAAACCTTCACAAAGGAAGCTACGAGATAACCGCCTCTAGGAAGCAGGCCGCAAGAGGACCGATTCCCAGAAGCCGGCCATGAGGAAAGCCGACTCCCAGAAGCCGGCCAAGACTGCACCCACCAAGACTGCTCCACATAACAGCGATAAGATGGGGCGTGGCCGCAGTACAGCCTACTACCCCCGAATCCCGAAACAGGCATGGCCACAGGGCGCCGTACGGGCCAGCCATCTCCCATCCGGCGCAGCACTGTAGCCATGTCGACCTCGATGTCACCCACGACAGGCGCCAGTACGGCCCGCGGGCGGCGGGCCCCTTTAGCCAGAGAGACGCTCAAAGGCGGCCCAGCCTCCCCTAGTCGGCCAGGGGCGTAGCCGGCTCCCAATAGCCGGCTACCTCCCTCCCTCGAAACATGTGCCTCATTAAGGAGACAAGACGAGGTGAGGCTACAGTGAGAGCCCGCAAGGCGGCGGCACTGTATCCACGCTTACCTCGACAAAGCCCTCGTCATCAGAGGCGAGGCAACAGTAACCAGCCGCCGACAAGGCCCCCAAGCGGTGGGCCCGGCCTGTCGGCCAAGAGGCCAGCAGCCGACGGGACCCAGCAGTCGGCGGGCCCCAATGGCCGGCGTAGAAGCCGGCGAGCACAGACACTGACTGCTGCGACCCGCGCCCAGCCGGATTACCATTGTACCGCTGGGGGTAGGCCTATATAAGCCCCCCGGGACACCCATGCAAAGGGTTGATCTGATAGAGTTTCACACACCACATAGGGAGAAAAGGAGATTTAGCCTTGCCCTTCTTCCTCCCCTAGCCAAACAGCTCAAGGAGCACTTGTAGCTACTTGTATTGATCTAGTGATCATGCGGAGACCCCGCAGAGCAGGACTAGGGGTGTTATCTCCACGGAGAGCCCCGAACCTGGGTAAGATCCGTCGGCGTGCATGTCTTCGCCTTATCCCGTTTCCAGGCACCGGCGATGTCTTACTGGCTCCCACAATGATAAGCCACCCGTTGCCATATGTCGCACCTACCACCCGACACAGATCGTGGAAGTCCAGTCCGTAATAGAACATGAGCCCGCGGACAAACGGGTGGAGGGGAAATCCCAGTCCGCGGACGAAGTGGGTAAGAAAAACCACCCTCTCATGGGGTTCTGGAGTAGGGACGATCTGCCCCGCATCTGGCAACCGGTGTGCGATATCTGCGGCCAGATATCCGGCTCTCCGTAACTTTGTGATGTCCTCCTCCGTAACGGAGGAGACCATGCACTTGCCTCCTGCTCCGGACATGCTTGGAGTGGTTTGAGGAGAAGATGCGAACTTGGGTGCTGGGGCTCGCGTGCGCAAAAATGGATGAGCAAGGAGGAAGAGGGCGTGGGTGAAAAAGAGGAATCCTTGTCCCTTTATAAGGGCGGAAGCAACTATACGCCTCCCCTCCTGCCTGGTAAATTCGCTTATTACCCAAGCGCCGTAATTGATGGCGCGGTTGGGTTACCCACACCCGTATTGATGAGAATCCCGTGATAAGGGAACACGATCTCTGCTTCGACAAGACGTGCCAAGAAAACCGCCTCGCAATATGTGGAGTAACTGGTTGAGAAAAAGGTTCGAATTATCACCGGGCCGTAGTGTGATGTCATGTCAGCAGATTAGATTTGTGGAAGTATTATTCTCTCTACGATGGTATGTGGAATTTGTTTTGCAGAGCCGGACACTATCCTTGTGTTCAAAATCTTCTATGGAATATTCGGAGGAGGAACCCGCCTTGCAATGCCGAAGACAATCTGCGCGCCGGACTCATCATCATTGAAGCCTGGTTCAGGGGCTACTGAGGGAGTCCTAGATTAGGGGGTCCTCAGAACGCCGGACTATGTACTTTAGCCGGACTGTTGGACTATGAAGATACAAGATTGAAGACTTTGTCCCGTGTCCGGATGGGACTCTCCTTGGCGTGGAAGGCAAGCTTGGCAATACGGATATGTAGATCTCCTCCCTTGTAACCGACTCTGTGTAATCCTAGCCCCCTCCGGTGTCTATATAAACCGGAGGGTTTAGTCCGTAGGACAACAACAATCATACCATAGGCTAGCTTCTAGGGTTTAGCCTCTACGATCTCGTGGTAGATCAACTCTTGTAATACTCATATCATCAAGATCAATCAAGCAGGAAGTAGGGTATTACCTCCATCGAGAGGGCCCGAACCTGGGTAAACATCGTGTCCCCCGCCTCCTATTACCATCCGCCTTAGACGCACAGTTCGGGACCCCCTACCCGAGATCCGCTGGTTTTGACACCGGCAGCAGCCCCCGGCAACCTTGGCTTGCCGTGATTGGATTCTCAGACCTGCACAGCCCCCGGGAACCTAGGCTTGTCGGGGTCCGGGCGTCGGCCTGTTCTCTTTTCTCCCAAAATAGCTCAGCAGAAATGTCCATGCACCCTGCAAACAAAAAAAGGACGGGAAGGAACAGAGACATGCATACTCGACCTCTATGCTAAGGGTTAGTCGCCGCCAAGCACTATCAACCCTAACACACAGAGAGACTCAACCTAGCATGCATGCTAAAACTTAGGGTGCCAGCGCTTCATTTATTTATGCTCAGGGTCTGCGCCTGGCTTTGTACAAAGGGTTACATGCCTTGCCGGCAAGGCTTGTACAAAAGGTGGTTTGTCGGGGAGCCCGGCAACCGCGCCTTATGGCTAAAAATTGCGAAGATGTTCGATGTTCCAGGAGTTGCTCACTGGAATGCCATCTTCGGTCTCCAGGCAGACTGCGCCGGGCCTAGTGACTCGTATTACCCGATAAGGGCCTTCCCACTTTGGTGTAAACTTATTGGAATTCATTGCCGACTGAATGTGCCAAAGAACAAGGTCGCCTTCCTCAAAGCTTCCGACATGAACCTTGCGGCTATGGTAGCGGCGCAAGGCTTGCTGGTAGCGTGCTGCTCGTACAGCTACCCGAAGATGATCTTCCTCAAGGAGCGTTGTGTCATCTTGCCGCAACTGCTCTTGCTCAAGCTCGTCATAAGCAAGCACTCGAGGTGACCCGTATGTGAGTTCCATGGGGAGAACTGCTTCTGCCCCGTAAACCAGGGAGAAAGGTGTCTGGCCGGTGGCTCGATTTGGTGTCATTCTGATTGACCAAAGAACCGCCGACAATTCATCAATCCAGCGTCGTCCGCACCTGTGTAGCCTGTCAAAAGTCCTTGTCCGGAGGCCTCGCAACACTTCAACATTTTCCCTCTCAGCCTGGCCGTTGCTTCGTGGATGTGCAACAGAAGCAAAACAGACCTTGCTACCGAGGTCCTTGATGTACTGCATGAAGGCGTGGCTCATGAACTGTGTGCCGTTGTCGGTGATGACTCTGTATGGCACACCAAAACGGCAGAATAGCCCCTTGAAGAATTTGACGACTGATTATGTTGGCACTTTTCTCAGTGCCTCCACCTCTGGCCACTTTGCGAGCCTGTCGATTGCAACGTACAGGTACTCAAAGCCCCCGACAGCATGGGGAAAGGGACCCAGTATGTTGAGCCCCCAGACCGAGAATGGCTAGGAAAGAAGGATTGTTTGGAGATCTTGAGCTGGTTGATGAAGCTTCTTTGAATGGAACTGGCACGCTTCACACTCCTTGCCAGCAAGGGCCCTCGACCCGATGTGGGAGCCACATATGCCTCTGTGTATCTCTGCCCGCAGCTCCAGTCCTTCCTCCCGGGGAATGCACTTCAATTTCACACCATTTGGTCTTTTTCTGTATAGAACGTCGTCGACGAACTGATACATGGCAGACCGACGGGCTTCTTTCTCCGCTTCTTCCTGCTCCTCAGGGAGTTCCCCCTGTTTGGAGGAATCGAAGGGTATGCCGTGCCCATGCCGGAGCCTGGGACTCGACGGCAAGGACCAAAGGCATTTCCTCTGCCATGGGAGCGATTGTCTCTACGGCCAGGGCTTGACGCCCTGCCGAAGTCTGTTGCCCATGGGAGGGTCGGCGTCCACGGCGACATCCTTGCCGGTGGCTCCTGGGAGCTTGGCGGGAAAGACTTGCCGGGGCCTGATTTCCTGTGCTTGTTCTGCTCTGTGGATGGTTCAACGGATGGTTGAGTTAACCGAAGCACAAAAGTACCTGGTTCCACAGGTAGTTTGAGGGCAGCGCATTTTTGATAGGTATTCGGCGATGTCGTTCTCCACTCAGGGGACATGCTCCGCTTGTATACCGTCAAAACGCTCCTCCAACTTCCTCACCTCCTCTACGTAGGCCTCCATCAACGGGCTTTGATAGTCTTTGTTTACTTGCTTGACGACAAGCTGTGAATCACCCCTGACGATGAGCTTCTTGCTTCCGAGGTCTGCCGCAATCCTGAGACCGGCAAGCAAACCCTCGTACTCAGTAGTGTTGTTCGTTGACATTTCCCTGGGAAAGTGCATCTGTACTACATACTTGAGGTACTCTCCGGTGGGTGCAACGAGTAGCACAACAGCACCGGCGCCTTGCAGCAAGAAAGCCCCGTCAAAGTACATAATCCAGTTGCGACATGGTTCCTTGCCGGGGAGAGTGGTCTCCTGGATCTCTTCGTCGGGCGTTGAGGTCCATTCTGCAACGAACTCTGCCAGGACTCTACTCTGGATTGTCGCAGTACTTTCAAACTTCAAACCAAAGCTTGACAGTTCGAAGGACCATTCCACAATCCTCCCGATTGCGTCTGGGTTATGCAATATCCGTTGCAACGGGAGGCGGGTGACGACGATGATTTCGTGGGCTTGGAAGTAATGACGCAGCTTCCTCGAGACCATAAGGAGGCCCAAGAGAAATTTCTGCACGCCGGAGTACCTTGATCTAGCCCCCAGCAAGAGGGAGCTAACAAAGTAAACCGGGTGCTGCATCATCTTCTTCTTCTGCACCACTCCATTTAGTTCCGTCGCTTCTGCTTCGCCAGCGCCAGACTCTGCCGGGGGCCTTGCCTTACCGGTACCAGGCCCTGCCGGGGGGAGCTCTGGTTTGCCATCTGTCAACCCTGCCGTCACCACTGCCTCTTCGTCAACCTCTCTCTGTGCCACCAGCGCGGCGCTGACCACTTGGTTCGTTGCCGCTAGATATAGTAGCAACGGTTCTTGTGGTTTAGGCGCAACCAGTACTGGCGTAGAGGAGAGGTACTTCTTCAAATCCTGCAGGGTTGCCTCGGCCTCTAGGGTCCATTCCATTGGGCCCGCCTTCTTCAAGATTTTGAAAAAAGGGAGGGCATGCTCAGTAGACTTGGCGATGAACCTGCTCATGGCGGCAATGCAGCCAGTGAGCCGACGCACATCCTTGATCCGCCTAGGCGCCCCAATTTGCTCAATGGCCTTGATCTTGTCTGGATTCGCCTCGATCCCACACTATGACACAAAGAACCCGAGAAGCTTGCCGGACGGAACATCGAAGACACACTTCTCAGGGTTCAGCTTGAGGTTGATCTTGCGCAAATTCGCAAACGTCTCTTCTAAATCTTGTACAAGTGTTGCCTTGTCCTTGGTTTTGACCACTATGTCATCCATATAAGCTTCCATATTTCTATGTAGCTGGGGCTCAAAACCAATTTGGACAGCTCTTGCAAACGTCGAGGCAGCACTCTTCAACCCGAAAGGCATTCGTAAAAAACAATATGTACCACGTGGGGTGATGAATGTTGTCTTCTCTTCATCTTCTCTCATCATGAAGATCTGGTGGTATCCTAAGTAGGCGTCATGGAATGACAACAAGTCGCTCCCGGCCGTGGAGTCAACAATCTCGTCAAAGCGCAACAATGCCAAAGGGTCCTTTGGACAAGCCTTATTGATATCTGGGTAATCAATACACAGCCTCCACTTCCCATTTGCCTTCCGCACCACCACCGGATTGGCCAACCACGTCGGATGGAGCACTCCCCTTACCAAGCCTGCCGCTTCTAACTTCCTGATCTCCTACGTGATGAACTCCAGCCGTTCCAAAGCCTGCTTCCTGACCTTCAGCTTGAGGGGTCGCGCATGAGGACAGACAGCAAGATGGTGCTCAATCACCTCCCTGGGAACGCCGGGGATGTCGGATGCTTGCCATGCAAACACATCGATGTTCGCTCGCAGGAAGGTGATGAGCGCGCCTTCCTATTTGCTGTCAAGGGAGGAGCTTATGGTGAAAGCCCCTCCCGTGCCATCCTCCTCGACGGACACCTCCTTGCTCTCTGGTGGTGCAACTCTAGATTTCTTGCTCTTGCTGGTGGAGCTCGCTAGCACGTCCTCGAAGGGAGCACAGCACTTCGAAGAGGTGCGCTTCCCGGAGTGGGTGCGAGAGGCTTTGCCGGTCTTCTTCCCCCCGGGGCTTCGGCGGCAGGAGCAAGTGCCTTGGAGGTTGTTGCCGCAACTGCCTCCCGGTAGAGTTGGTCAGCGCAAATCAGCGCATCCTTCTTGTCGGAGGAGACGGTGATGATGGTCATCGGCCTAGGCATCTTTAGCGTGTTGTAGGCGTAATGCGACGCCGCCATGAACTTGGCTAGTGCTGGGTGGACGAGGATTCCGTTGTAGGACAAGGCGATCTCGGCTACACCGAAAACAATCCTCTCCGTCTTGTAATTCAACTCGCCTCCAAACGTCTCGGGCGGCGTGACCTTTCCCTTCGGCTGGCTCCTTCCCGGGTTGACCCCTTGAAATGTGCCCATCTCTTCAAGGTCTCCGTCAGGAATCTGCAGCCGTTTGATCACAACAGGCGAGATCTGGTTCAGACCGGCCCCGCCGTCAACTAGCATCTTTGTCACCTTGAGGTTGTGTATTGTTGGCGAAACAAACAACGACAAGCATCCGACCGTAGTCGTGCGATCAGGGTGGTCGTCGGCGTAAAAATGATAGGCGTGCTAGACCACTTCAGTGGCTTTTGAGCATCGACTGATGGTTCCGCTGCTGTAATCACACGCGCCCACTGCTTGAGCTGGCGGTGAGAAGTGTGCAGCGAGGTGCCACCATCGACGCACATGGCCTCCGTAGCTTTCTGGAACTCATGCTTTCCGGACTCGTCGTCCTCGTCATGACCGTCGTCTTCCTGCTTCTTGTCGCGGCCCCGAGCGGGCCTCTCTTGCTGGTTATCCTTGCCGCGGCGACCCCCTTGGCCGCATGCTTCTTGCCGGATCCTTCGACACCATCCTGACCCTTCTCCTTGTCCTGCCTCTCATACTCAGCTTTTTGCTTCTCGGCAAGCAGCTCAACTTGTCGGCAGTTCTGGAGGTCGTGGCTCTTGGTGCGGTGGATCTTGCAGTATTGCTTGTCGGAACCTCCTGGCTTGTCGGCAGCCGCCAAGGCCCGGCAAGCGGCGCACCCGGCAATTTCCTTGCCGGGGTCGTCTGCCTTGGCCTTCTTGGCAACGCCAGTGTCCTCGGATCCCTCGACGGCAAGCACGGTCTTGCCCTTGCGCTTCCTGTTGCGGCGCCGGCCCTTCTTCGCCGGGGTGGCTGTGTCTTCGTCTGTGGTGTCTGTCGGTGAGAACGACACCTATGGGATCACTGAGATCCCTTCTACGGTCGGTGGGCGTGGGGTCGTGAGAAGAGTAGGTTTAGGAGCTAGCACATAGATCGTTTTCCCAGGTTCGGGCCGCGAGGATGCGTAAAACCCTATTCCTCCTTTGGTGGATGTATTTGAGCGTGTCCTTGAGCTCTCGAACTAGCTACGGTGGCTGCGTAGTTCCAAAAAGCCGAATCCCCCTCCCTATCGCCTCAGGCCTCCTTTTATAGGAAAAGGGTTGCCACAGTGGCACACAGGAGGTGGAAAGGCCTACAGTGTGCAAGCTTATCGCATGACATTACAGGACAAAGTGCATTAAATGCGCTACTTAGGTTTCCATTAGCTTTATCGGGGACGGGAACGAGGCCCGTCCCGTCCGTCGCCGCTCCGCCTCGCTTCGACACGCGCCTAGTCCAGCGGTGCATGCAGCGCCATGTAGGCAGGCAGGTTGCTGAGGTGGCGCGGTGGCAGGACCTTAACGAAGATCGGCATGCCTCCACGCAGGTGCTTGCTGAGTTGGCCTGGAAGCTGGATGTTGCTACGCAGGCACCTGCCCAGCTAGTTGGGCTGGCAGCTGCATGCGAACAGCGGCGGAGTCTTGGCTGGCGCGGGCCTTGCAGTGGCCCCGATGACGCCTTCGGTAAGGGTCTTGCCGGGGGCCCGGCAAGGGTCTTGCCGCGGCGTCCTAGTTGTCCCCGGCAAGGCACTTGCCGGGGGTCTTATGGATTCCCTCGGCTAGGATCCTGCCGAGGGTCGCCGTCTTCTGGTCCTCATCTGATCTCACATGTTTATGATCTTGACGAAGATCTGCATGCCACCATGGGGGTGCCTCCCGAGCCCTGGTTCCAATGTAGTTGTCAACGACGTTTGGAACTTTGGGCTCAAGTGCAGCTCGCTCTGCTGGTGTCGGGCAAGTTGCCCCGGCAAGGCTCTTGCCGGGGCCGCGGAGGCCACCCCGGCAAGGGTTTTGCTGGGGGGATCCACCTCGCCCCTTCGCTCTCCTGCGTTTCTGGTCTTGGCCTTGCCTCTGGTCGCCTTGTGCTTTCGGCTTCCCTCCTTTGCCCTGCTAAGTGAGGCCGCGGCGCCTGGCTGTGACTGCTCGTGCACAAGTAAAGGGGTCAAAAGGAGAGCCCCTACTTTTGTACACCGACAGGAGCCCCTCGGCCTGGGCCACACATAAGCGCGACGCGTTGTTGGGCTAGGCCCAGAACGTTGCGCGGGCAGGTGGGGCGGATTTTTACCGTAGTAACTATTCGTCCGCTGTGATTCCCCAGGACCCGCGTTGAATGCGCGACGTGGAGGGTCATGCGTGACGTGGGGGTCATGCGTGGGACGGTTCCCGGACGCCTGCATCACATCGTAGTAAAGAGGCGGTTCGCGCCTTCCCCATAAGAAAAAGAGGGAGGCGCAGAGGCGCGGCTCATTTACTTAGTGGACTCGGGTCGAGGTTTTCAAGGCACCGACGCCCCATGATCACGGGGTGGGGAATGGTCACCTCACCCGTCCCCTCGGTCCTGCTCACTCGCCACGCGCCCCTCATGCTGGTGGCAGGTGGTGGAGGCGGGAAACCGCGCCGTCGCTGGTTGGGGCAGCGGGTTGGTCCCGATTCCCCGCGCCTCCGACGGCTGGATTGGTCGAGTGGGGCGACGGAGCCTCGACCCCGCCCCTTTATACGGAGGGGGAGGGGGATGCCATCCCACTTCCTCCCAGCATCCATCTTCTGCCACTTCCGCTCCTTCCTTCCATCCGTCATGGCAAGAGGGGGCGCAGGCCCTTCAACGGTGGGGGCGAGGGTCGCCGCTCGGCGGCGCGTTCCTCCTTCCGACGAGCTCGTGGCGACGGAGGCAGCTGCGAGGGGAAGGGGGAGGGGGCGAGGCAGAGGTCGCCGCAGCGGTCGGGGCAGAGGGGCGAGGTGGCGCGATGGCCGTGCCTTCGCCAGCGATGCCGCCTGTGATGGAGGGCCACGTCGGTGACCAGCCTCGGGAGTTCTTCATCAGGTTGCGCCGGCCGGCGCGGCATCGTCTCCGCCTTCCCACCCCATTTGCTCTAGCGATGGAGCCTGACCAGCCCCATACTCTCAGGCTACACATGAGGGGCTGCGGGAACGGCGGCACGCGGGTCGACGTCGACTTCCCCGCTCCTCACATCATGTACCTTCGTCGCGGATGTAAGACGTTTGCTCGTATCCACAGCCTGACGACGGGGCTCGTCCTCTACTTCAAGTTAATGGAGGGCGGCCTGCTCTCTGTCAAGGTCTTCAGAGATCTTGGAACTCGCCTGAAGTGCTGCATGGAGAGCTCCTCTGACGATGAGGATTCCTCCTCGAGCGGGAGTGACGAGGAGGACAGCGACAGTGACGACTAGGGAGTCGAGCGACGGGATGCCGTCCCTAACTCCGACTGACCGCGCCGCTCCTCCCTCGGCCAAGCACCCTCCCGAGGGCCACCCTCGCCAAGCTCTCCATCGGGGCGCTCCCCATCGTCTCCTTGGGCAGCTAGTGTAGGAGGGCCGGAGAAGGCGAAGAAGGCGGGTGGCGGCCGTCAAGTCGGAGTACGCAGGCACCGACGCCTTCGTCGTGTATTGCTGGCCCGCTGCCTCGTCTTCCAGCTCCTCTCCCGGCACCAAGATGTTCTCTTTTTGCCTTCTGCTCCTCGTACCTTGCCTAGGCGCTCTTTTTGCCCCCCTGTTGTCTTGTTCCACCTTCTGAGGAGAGGGACAAGAAAGGGATTATGGGCACTTTATCTCTTTTTAGTTTGTAAGCCTGCGGGCACTTTATCCCTTGCTCATGTTTTTAATTCCGTATGAACTGTACCTGTATGGGATGTTTTTAATGAAAAGGGTGCTAGCCGGGTTATTTGTGCATGAGCAAGGCCCACGCCAAGGACGAATCCTTGTTATCCTTAAGATAAACATTGTCGCCCCGCAACTGGCCTTGTCGTCTCCCCACTTCAGTCGACCATTCTCGTGATCTTGGCGGAGGCAAGGGGTGAAGTACAGTTAGGCCCCTCGTCCATTTCCTTGCCACCATGACTACGACCAAATTCCGACCCAGGAGATAGCTCTTGGGCACAGGAAAAGGGGAGCACGGTGGTTTAAGAATATAAACGAGGTTTCACATGTCCCAGTTCTACATGAAAACGCATAACAGGGGGATGAAAGACTTATCTGAATCCGCAGCCCCCGGCAACCATGGCTTGTCGTGGTTGGATCCTTCTGTCTTCAGCCCCCGGCAGTCTTGGCTTGCTGGGGCCGAAGCGCCGGTCGGTTCTCTTTCTCCCAAGCGGCTCAGCAGAAGTGCCCACATGCCCTGCGAACCAAAGAGAACAGAAAGACGCACACTCAACCTCTAGGCTAGGTGTTAGTCACCGCTAAGCACTATCAACCCTAACTGAGGGAGCGACTCAACCTAGCATGCATGCTAAAACTTAGGGCGCCAGCGCTTCATTTATTTATGCTCAGGGTTTGTGCCTGGCTATGTACAGAGGGTTACATGCCTTGCTAGCAAGGCTTGTACAAAAGGTGGCTTGTCGGGAGGCCCAGCAACTGCGCCTTATAGGTAAAACTTGCGAAGATGTTCGATGTTCCAGGAATTGCTCACTGGGACAGCATCTTCAGTCTCCAGGCGGACTGCACCGGGCCTGGTGACTCGTATTAACCGATAAGGGCCTTCCCACATTGGCGTCAACTTGTTGGAATTCTTGGCCGACTGAACAATCCGAAGAACAAGGTCGCCATCCTCAAAGCTTCGGGCATGAACCTTGCGGCTATGGTAGCGGCGCAAGGCTTGCTGGTAGCGTGCTGCTCTCACAGCCGCCCGAAGACGATCTTCCTCAAGGTGCGTTGCGTCATATTGCCGAAATTGCTCTTGCTCAAGCTCGTCGTAAGCGAGCACTCGAGGTGACCCGTATATGAGTTCTGTGGGGAGAACTGCTTCTGCCCCATATACTAGGGCAAAGGGTGTCTAGCCGGTGGCTCGATTTGGTGTCATCCTGATCGACCAAAGAATCGCCGGCAACTCATCAATCCAGTGCCTGCCGCTCTTGTGTAGCCTGTCAAAAGTCTTCGTCCTCAGGCCTCACAACACTTCAGCATTTGCCCTCTCTGCCTGGCCGTTGCTCCGGGGGTGTGCCACGGAAGCAAAACAGACCTTGCTGCTGAAGTCTTGGATGTATTGCATGATGGTGTGGCTTGTGAACTGCGTGCCGTTGTTGGTGATGACCCTGTTTGGTACACCAAAACGGCAAACTAGCCCCTTGAAAAACTTGACGGCTGACTGTGCTGTAACCTTCCTCACTGCCTCCACCTCCGGCCACTTTGTGAACTTGTCGATTGCAACGTACAAGTACTCAAAGCCCCCGACAACGCGAGGGAAAGGGCCCAGTATGTCAAGCTCCCAGACCAAAAACGTCCAGGAGAGAGTGATTGTTTGAAGGGCTTGAGTTGGTTGATGAAGCTTCTTCGAATGGAACTGGCACGCTTCACACCTGGTTACTAGTGTCGTCGCATCCTGGAGGGCGGTGGTCCAGAAGAAGCCTTGCCGGAATGCCTTGCCGGCAAGGGCCCTCAACCCTATGTGGGAGCCACATATGCCTCCGTGTATCTCTGCCAACCGCTCCAGTCCTTCCTCCCGGGGGATGAACTTCAATTTCACATCGTTCGGTCTTTTTCTGTACAAGACGTCATCGACGAACTGGTACAAGGCAAACCGACGGGCTACTTTTTCCGCTTCTTCCTTCTCCTCAGGAAGTTCCCCGGTCTGGAGGAAACGGACGGTATGCTGTGCCCATGCCAGAGCGCGGGGATCGACGGCAAGGACCAAAGGCATCTCTTCTGCCATGGGGGTGGCCGTCTCTACGGCCAGGGCTTAGCGCCCTGCCGGAGCCAGCTGCACCTCGGCAGGTTCAAAATCCGCGACAACACCATTGCCGGCGGCCCCTGGGGGCTTAGCGGGAAAGTACTTGCCGGGGCCTGATTTCCTCCGCTTGTTCGGTTCCGCTGATGGTTTGAAGGATGGTTGAGTTAACCGAAGTAGGAAGGTACCTGGTTCCATAGGTAGCTTGAATGCACCATGCTTTGACAGGTAATCAGCGATGTCGTTCTCCGCTCGGGGAATGTGCTCCGCTTGTATACCGTCGAAGCGCTCCTCCAGCTTCCTCACCTCATCTACGTAGGCCTCCATTAACGGGCTCTGATAATCTTTGTTGACTTGTCTGACGACAAGCTGTGAATCACCCCTGACGATGAGCTTCTTAACCCCGAGGCCTGTCGCGATCCTAAGACCGGCAAGCAACCCCTCATACTCAGGAGTGTTGTTTGTGGACATCTCCCTGGGAAAGTGCATCTGGATCACATAGTTAAGCTGCTCTCCGGTGGGTGCGACAAGCAGCACACCGGCACCGGCGCCTTGCAGCGAGAAAGCCCCATCAAAGTACATGATCCAGTCGCTACTTGCTTCCTTGCCGGGGAGAGCGGTCTCTTGGATTTCCTTGTCGGGCATTGAGATCCATTCTGCAATGAACTCCACCAAGACTCTGCTCTGGATCATCGAAGTACTTTCAAATTTCAACCTAAAGCTTGACAACTCCAAGGCCCACTCCACAATTCTTCCGGTTGCGTCTGGGTTGTGCAGTATCCGTTCCAACGGGAGGCGGGTGACGGCAGTGATCTCATGGGCTTGGAAGTAATGACGCAGCTTCCTCGAGGCCATAAGGAGGCCGAAGAGCAATTTATGCACACCGGGGTACCTTGACCTAGCCCCCTGCATGAGGGAGCTGACAAAGTAAACCGGGTGCTGCGTCATCTTCTTCTTCTGCACCACTTCATTTGGCTGCGCGGGCCCTGTCCCGATGGCATCGGATTCTGCCGGGGGCCTTGCCTCTTCGTCGACCTCCCTCTGCGCCACCAGCGCGGCGCTGACCACTTGATTTGTCGCCGCCAGATACAGCAGCAACGGCTCTTGCGGTCTCGGCGCCACCAGTGCTAGTGTAGAAGAGAGGTATTTCTTCAGATCCTGTAGTGCTACTTCAGCCTCCGGGGTCCACTCCATAGGGCCTGCCTTCTTCAAAATCTTGAAAAAAGGAAGGGCGCGCTCGGCGGACTTGGAGATGAATCGGCTCATGGCGGCAACGCAGCCAGTGAGCCGACGCACATCCTTGATCCGCTTGGGCGCCTCAATCTGCTCGATACCCTTGATCTTGTCTGGGTTTGCCTTGATCCCATGCTGCGATACAAAGAACCCGAGAAGTTTGCCGGACCGAACACCGAAGACAGACTTCTCAGGGTTCAGGTTGAGGTTGATCTTGCGCAGGTTGGCAAATGTCTATTCTAAATCTTTTACAAGATTTGCCTTGTCCTTGATTTTGACCACTATGTCATCCATGTATGCTTCCATATTTCTATGTAGCTGGGGTTCAAAACCAATTTGGACCGCTCTTGCAAACATTGAGCCAGCACTCTTCAACCCGAAAGGCATCCGTAAAAAGCAATACGTACCACATGGGGTGATGAATGTCGTCTTCTCTTGTGATGAAGATCTGGTGGTAGCCCGATTAGGCGTCAAGGAATGATAACAGATCACACCCGGCCATGGAGTCAACAATCTGGTCGATGCGCGGCAATGGGAAGGTGTCCTTAGGACAAGCCTTATTGATATCTGTGTAGTCAATACACAGCCTCCACTTCCCGTTTGCCTTGCACACCACCACCGGATTGGCCAACCATGTCGGATGGAGCACTTCCCTCACCAAGCCTGCTCCTTCCAACTTCCTGATCTCTTCCGTGATAAACTCTTGCCTTTCTAGAGCCTGCTTCCTGACCTTCTGCTTGAAGGGCCGCGCATGTGGACAGACAGCTAGGTGGTGCTCAATCACCTCCCTGGGAACACCGGGGATGTCGGATGCTTGCCATGTAAACACATCGACGTTCGCCCGCAGGAAGGTGACGAGCACGCCTTCGTATTTGCTGTCGAGGGTGGAGCTTACGGTGAAAGCCCCTCCCGTGCCATCCTCCCTAATGGACACCTCCTTGGTCTGTGGTGGCGCAGCTCTAGATTTCTTGCTCTTGCTGGTGGAGCTCTCTGGCACGTCCTCGACGGTAGCACAACACTCCGAAGAGGTGCGCTTGCCGCAGTGGGTGCGAGGGGTCTTGCCGGGCTTCTTCTTCCCTCCCGGGGCTTCAGCGGCAGGAGCAAGTGCCTTGGTGGCAGCTGCTGCAACTGCTTCCCGGTAGAGTAGGTCGGCGTAGATCAGCGCATCCTTCTTGTCGCAGGGGACGGTGATGATGGTCATCGGCCCAGGCATCTTCAGCATGTTCTAGGCGTAATGCGACGCCGCCATGAACTTGGCTAGTGCTGGGCCGCCAAGGATCCCGTTTTAGGGCAAGGGGATCTCGGCTACATCAAAGACAATCCTCTCCATCCTGTGGTTTAACTCGCCTCCAAACGTCACAGGCAACGTGACCTTCCCCTTAGGCAGGCTTCTTCCCGGGTTGACCCCTTGAAATGTGCCCATCTCCTTGAGGTCTCCGTCGGGGATTTGCAGCCTCTTGATCACAACGGGCGAGATTAAGTTCAGACCGGCCCCGCCGTCAACCAGCATCTTGTTCACCCTGCGGTTGCGAATCGTTGGTGAGACCAACAATGGAAAACACCCGACCGCAGTGGTGCGATCAGGGTGGTCCTCGACGTCAAAGATGATGGGCGTGCTGAACCACTTCAGCGGCTTCTGAGCGTCAAACGATGGCTCCGCTGTTGTGATCTCGCGCGCCCACTGCTTGAGCTGGCGGTGAGAAGTGTGGAGCGAGGCGCCAGCATCGACGCACATGGCCTCCGTAGCCTTCTGAAACTCTTGCCCGCCGGACTCGTCGTCCTCGTCATGATCATCGTCTTCTTGCTTCTTGTCACGGCCCCAAGCAGGCCTCTCTTGCTGGCTATCCTTGCCGCGGCAGCCTCCTTGGCCGCCACGCTTCTTGCCGGATCCTTCGGCACCATCTTGACCTTTCTCCTTGTCCCGCCTCTCATAATCAGCCTTTCGCTTTTCGGCAAGCAGCTCGACCTATCGGCAGTTCTGGAGGTCGTGGCCCTTGGTGCGGTGGATCTTGCAATACTGCTTGTCGGAGCTCCCTGGCTTGTCGGCAGCCGCCAAGGCCCGGCAAGCGGCGCACCCGGCAATCTCCTTGTCGGGGTCGTCTGCCTTGGCCTTCTTGGCGGCGCCGGTGTCGTCGGATCCCTCGACGGCAAGCACGGTCTTGCCCTTGCGTTTCCTGTTGCGACGCCGGCCCTTCTTCGTTGGGGCGGCGGTGTCTTGATCTGTAGAGTCGGTTTCCACGCCGGCGTCCTCGCCGGGGTACTTCCTTTCCTCGTCTATCCGGGCGCACCTATCGGCCAGAACATAAAGTTTGGCCACATCCCTAACCTTGTTCATCGCCAGCTCTTCGTGCATCTTGCGATTGCGCACGTTCTCATGGAACGCGCTAATCATGGCGGCGGGATGAACATCGGGGATGTTGTACTGCACCCGACTGAACCTTTGGATGTACTTGCGCAGGATTTCCCCTTCCTTCTGGGGAATGATATGCAAATCACTGGCCTGGCCATGAGCTTGATGGCCTCCGGTGAAGGCACCAATGAACTCATGACACAGATCCGACCAGGAAGAAATGGAATCCGCGGGTAAGCGCATCAACCAAGACATGACGTTGGGCTTCATTGCCAATGGGAAGTAATTGGCAAGCACCTTGTCGTCGCGAGCTCCGGCAGCTTGCATCGCGATGGTGTAGATGCTGAGGAACTCTGACGGATGGGTCTTGCCGCAGTTCACGGGTAAAGGCTGGGCAACCAACCTCGTAAGGCAGACTGCCAGAGCCCCCGGTCCTGGGTGGTCCATAGGCGGTCCCGCCCGCTGATCCGGCTGGTGGCGTGTATCGCACCGGCGCTCGATGGTGTTTCGAGCGTCTTCATGGGCTCCTTCTCGAAGAACTTGGCACTGGTCGCGGTGTGTCCGTGGGTAAGACGACGCTATGGAAATGTTATCACATGCGTCGTCATGATGGACTGGCACCGGCGGCAACTGGCGCGGGGGAGGAGAGTGTACTGTGGCTGCAACTCCCCTGATCCTCCCACCGCTGGCATGTGGCGGCTCGACAGAGCGCCGGCCCGAGGGCCCCGCCGGTCGCGGATCATCTTTATTGGCGACGGCGACGAGGCTCCGGATGGTGGCTCTCCACTCATCGAGCTTCTTCGCAGCAGGAGGGAAGTCGAGGAGCAGCTACGCGCGCGCAAAAGCCTCTGCTGGCGTGGGTGCTGGCGAGAGCTGCGTGGACCGTGGCGTGCTTCGACTTCTAACCACGTTAGAAGGAGCTCTATCACGGCCGAGCAGCTGTGTGCCATTTCCGCCAGCACTTTGGCGTGCATGCTGGCCTCCTTCGTCCCGTAGATGATTCACAGGGCTCTTCCCATGGCGGTGCCCAGGGTCACCGTCGTGGTGACGCTACTCGTCGCACAAACCATGGGAAGAGCGCAATGTGGGCGCCGGGGTGGGCGTCCTAGAGGTCGTCGCGCTGCCCGTGGGTGGCACGGCGGCGACCCCGGAGGGCCCCACGCCGCCTGCGGGGGGCCCAGCTCCGTCTCAGGATTTTATGGTGTGCGGCCCGCCGTCTTGCACACGAACGGCGCCGCTCGCCAGGCTCTGACTGCCAGAGAGATGTTGGTGCTTGCGGGCTGCGCCTTGGGTCCTGTCCGCGACCGGCCCGCTACTCGTCCGCGCCGGTACGGGCTGTCTGGCTCCGGACGAACCGACCGCTGTGGCCGCCTTCTTCTTGGGAGCCATGGCGACGAAGAACTGCTAGGCTAACTGCTAGACCAGAATCTCACAACTGCGCCCCCTACCTGGCGCGCCATAGATGTCGGTGAGAACAACACCTATGGGATCACTAGGATCCCTTCTACGGTCCACGGGTGCGAGGTCATGAGAAGAGCAGGTTTAGGAGCTAGCACACAGATCGTTTACCCAGGTTTGGGCCGCAAGGATGCGTAAAACCCTAGTCCTGCTTTGGTGGATGTATTTCAGAGTGTCCTTGAGCTCTTGAACTAGCTACGGTGGTTGCGTAGTTCCAAAAAGCCGAATCCACCTCCTGGTCGCCTCGGGCCTCCTTTTATAGAAAAAGGGGTTGCCAAAGTGGCACACAGGAGGTGGAAAGGCCTACAGTGTGCGAGCTTATCGCACGGCATTACGGGACAAAGTGCATTAAATGTGCTACTTAGGTGTCCATTAGCTTTATCGGGGACGGGAATGAGGCCCGTCCCGTCTGTCGTCGCTCCGCCTCGCTTCGACACACGCCCAGGCCAGCGGTGCATGCAGTGCCATGTAGGCAGGGAGGCTGCTGAGGTGGCGCGGTGGCACCACCTTCATGAAGATCTGCATGCCTCCACACAGGTGCTTTCTTAGTTGGCCTGGAAGCCGCATGTTGCCACGCAGGCGCCTGCCCAACTGGTTCGGCTGGCAGCTGCATGCGAACGGCGGTGGAGTCTTGGCTGGCGCGGGCCTGGCAGTGGCTGTCAGGACCGGTTTTCCAATAAAACGTTTATTGAGAAACCGCCCCTTTTGTCGGACCAGTGTAGAAGAATCCTCCTTACTGGTAGATAAATCCTTGATACAGAAATCCAGAAGTACTAAATATTTTACAGGGTTGAGCTGAGGCTGCTCAACAATTTATTACAAGGACGCCGATATAATACATAAGGGTGGATATGACACAAGGAGCATGGTGGCATAACTACTGACTCGTAATAAAAGTGGTGGTGGATATGTCACAGTGAAGTGGGTGACATGAGTCCTAAATCATACAACTCATCGAGCTCCGGAGTGAGGCTCGATGACTTTTATTCTGGGTAGCGGAAGCATATATAATACAAGCAACCAATTTCAGGATCGCACGGGACTGACTGGGACTCCTCTAGGCGTCGGACTCGCTATCGAACTCTTCATCCATAAGATCGCCTTGGTCAACATCTGGCCAAATCAACAAGCCAGGTGAGTACTATGAAAGTACTCGCAAGACAGTCTGGACATAAGATATAACAAATGCAAACATGATGCAAATGAGCAGATTAATAATGCGCACTCAGCTAATAAAATTGCACTGCATGATAAATAAAAAGGAAGTCAGGTGGTAGTCCTCCCGAAATCCCAATGAAATAACTGAAGACCGATCGGGTGTCTGAAGCGATGCCTCGAAAGGTAAAAATAAATTAACAATGCCGCAGTCGGGCGTCAGGGCGACACTACATAAAGGGCTTATATTGGAATATAAATGGCGGTGCGTGCCACAGTCGGACGTCTGAGCGACATCACATAAAGGGCTTATATCAAAAGTAAATAACAAGAGTGCCACAGTCGGACGTCTGAGCGACATCACATAAAGGGCTTATATCAAAAGAAAATAACAAGAGTGCGATAGTCGGACGTCTGAGCGACATCACATAAAGGGCTTATATCAAAAGTAAATAACAAGAGTGCCACAGTCGAACGTCTGAGCGACATCACATAAAGGGCTTATATTTCATTATTCGGAATTCAAGTAGCTCATGAATTTAAATCATCTCAAGGAAATACTCAGGTACGTAATAATAAAATGGTTAGTCCATCCACAGGAATAACATTCAACCTGGTTTACCACTCATGTTTGTTCACCGGGGATTTTCACTGAGACTGACACAAAGACTGATGCTGAGACGGACGTTGAGACTGATATTGATACTGATATGGATAAGTTGACCAAGATCCTTGACCACGGACACGGTTACTCGGATGGGTTTTGACTCTGCAGAGCTTGTACTTTTTAACCACAGCCAACGGATTTCAGTAGTCACAAAGGACTAGTTCCGTTTACGGTGTTTTAGGCGAAACACATCTAACCAGTACACACCCATTCCACATCCCGCTGCCAGGAATCACCCTAGGCAACGTTCAAGAAAAACCTTAAGACAGGGAGGCTACAACCTCGCGTAGCGTGGGATCAAATTTATATCGCGCGCTCTAAGGGGTGCCCCCCTCTCGGTCCCAACCGGAAACATCCATGCCCCCTGACCGGATGAATGGCTTTAATCCAGGGCCATGGAACCCTCATCACGGCCTCTCTATTTGGTGTGTACAAGGAAAGATGTTTGCAACTTACTAAACCGTATTCTTTGCAGAAAACATGTGGCAGCACGAAAAGGGGACGGACGGTAACGTGGCTCGATCCACGTTAACTCTGGAGTTTAACGGTTGACATAAGACTGGCATGCTTCAACAATACCATCTTACCACCTTTCATGTCACCACATGATCATGTTATCTCCCATCAAAAGATCACATCAAGTTTCGAAGCATACTGGTAGTTGCCTTGCATGCAATATAACACTCACTGATGCCCATATAAACAGGCCATGCACTAACTATTCAAGCAAACATGCAAAACACTCATCATATCAAAGGTTCAAACATTCTTGCCTGGTTCGGAGTAGTCGGAGTCTAGCTCGGCGAAGTTCGCGGCTCCGTCACCTCCTCCGGTATCTACGGTATAGAGAGAACGCGTACTAACGTAAATACCAAGTGTGCATAAAATTTGTTCCAAATATTTTTCAAATAAATACTATAAAAAACTAGACAAAAGAATAAAACTGACAGAAAAAGAATCAACTAAAAAGCATCTTTTGTTTAAAAGATATAAAGGTTTTAGCCCAAGGACTAAGCTGTGATGAAATAGAAAGTCTCTAGGGGTTAGTTTATACAAACAGAAAACGTTTCGGTTGGAAATACGCCAGGCCAGAAGGAAAACGTACTTTGCCCGAAGGCGCTTTCAGAAAACGGTTCGAATAAGAAGAGGAGAGGCTGACAAGGTGGGTCCCACCCGTCAGGTTCAAACTTTGAAACAGAGCTCGTCGGCGCCGAGGCTCGCGGTGGTCGCCGGCGTTGATCCACGGCGAGGTAGGGGGGTCGGAGGGTACCTATGGGTTCACGGTGTCCTTCCGTGCTGGTGGGTGGTGGACTTGGTCGTCGGCGAGCACCACGTCGACGGTGGCCTCAACTCCGGCGGACGGTGGTTCGGGCGAGGATGAAACTCTTTGACGGGAGCTGCAACCTTCAAATTAGGGCGCGGGTTAGAGAAGTGGTTGCACTAGGAGGCTACTGGCATGGTTTGAGAGGCGGGGGTGCACACACTTGAGCAAATCTTGCCGGATCCCGAAGCGGGTCGGGGCGGCCGGAGTCGGGGAAGAAGGCCTCCCTGAGGTCTCCCCAGTGGCTGGGCGTGGTTCTGGTGAGGTGGAGGTGCCATTTGTAGACTGGCTTGGTAGCTGTTGTTGTATGCGAACTCGGCATATGGCAAGCTTTCCTCCGAACTGGTTCCATAGGTGAGAACACATGCTCTCAGCATGTCCTCTAGAATTTGGTTCACGCGTTCAGTTTGTCCATCAGTCTGGGGGTGGTATGCTGTACTGAATGCTAGTTGAGTTCCCAGAGCTTGTTGTAAATTATCCCAAAATCTAGAGACGAATTGAGTGCCCCGGTCAGATATTATAGTCTTTGGGACTCCATGCAGACAAACTATACGGGAGAGATAAAGTTTAGCAAGCTTCTGAGTGGAGTATGCTGTCTTTACGGGAATGAAATGTGCTACCTTGGTTAATCTATCTGTGATGACCCATATGGCATCATTTCCGTGTTGTGACCGAGGTAGTCCGACAATAAAATCCATTCCAATTTTGTCCCATTTCCACTCAGGTATCCTGTTTGGCTGTAGTAGCCCTGCTGGTTTTTGGTGCTCAGCTTTAGTGCACTGACACGAATCACAACATGCAAGGAAGGTGGCTATATCCCTCTTCATACCGTGCCACCAAAACTTTTCCTGAATGTCTTTATACATTTTGGTGCCTCCAGGGTGGATTGAATATGGAGCGGTGTGGCCTTCGGTTAGAATTTGCTGTTTGAGGCCCTCAATGTTTGGTACGCAGAGTCTGTCCCCGTACCATAATACTCCCTCATCGTCTACGACGAATTCTGAGGCTTTGCCAAGACTCACTTTTCTCTTTATACCTTCGATGCTGGAATGTCCATGCTGAGCCTTCTTAATCTGTTCCATTAGGGTGGGTTGTAATTCCAAATTTGACACGTTGCCCTCAGTGACTATTACCAAGTTGAGTTTGGTGAACTCCTGCTGAAATTCAGGCCTCAAGTTCTGTAGACTGTCGTTGCCCGAGCTGGGGTTCCGACTAAGAGCGTCTGCCACTACATTCGCTTTTCCTGGATGGTAGTGAATGCCAACATCATAATCTTTGACTAATTCCAACCAGCGTCGTTGCCGTAAATTGAGTTCTAGTTGTGTGAAAATATATTTGAGGCTTTTATGACCTGTATATATTTCACAACGATTCCCATGCAAAAAGTGCATCCACTCCTTGAGTGCATGGATGACTACTGCCAACTCCAAGTCATGAGTAGGATAATTTTCTTCATGCTTCCGTAGTTGCCTGGAAGCATATGCGACAACTTTGCCGTCCTGCATCAATACGCACCCGAGGCCTTTCCGGGATGCGTCACAATATACTTCAAAACTTTTGTGTATGTCTGGCACAACCAATACCGGTGCTGTTGTTAATTTCCTTTTGAGTTCTTGGAAGCTTTTCTCGCACGCTTTGGTCCATACAAATTTCTTATCCTTCTTGAGTAACTGTGTCATTGGTTTTGCTATGGTGGAGAATCCCTCAATAAACCTTCGGTAATATCCAGCCATCCCTAGGAAACTTCGGACATCTGTTACGTTGGCTGGTGGTTTCCAGCCAAGTACGGCCTTGACTTTTTCTGGGTCTACGGCAACACCTTCTTGGGTCAATACGTGGCCTAGAAAACCAACCTGTCTTAACCAAAAATTCACATTTGCTGAATTTGGCGTATAATTGATGTTTCCTTAATTCTCCCACTACAATTCTGAGATGTTCAGCATGTTCTTCCGGTGTTTTAGAGTATACCAGAATATCATCAATGAACACCACAACAAATTTGTCCATAAATTTCATAAACACTTTGTTCATGAGGTGGAAAAATTATGCGGGGGCGTTTGTCAGTCCAAACGGCATTACTGTAAATTCATACAATCCATATCTGGAGGTGAATGCTGTCTTGGGGATATCTTCTGTTCGTACCTTTCATTGATGATACCCCGATCTTAAATCAATTTTTGAGAAAACCTTGGCTTGCGCGAGCTGGTCAAATAAATCATTTATCCGTGGCATCGAATATTTGTTTTTGATGGTGACCATGTTGAGTGCTCGATAGTCTATACATAATCTTAGTGTCCCATCCTTTTTCTTTGCAAATAATACTGGTGAACCCCAAGGTGAGGAGCTGGCCCGTATAAACCCTTTGTCCAGTAATTCTTTTATTTGCTTCTTTAATTCTACCAACTCGGAGGGTGCCATTCTATAGGGTTTCTTGTAAATGGGGGTGGTTCCAGGTGCTAGTTCAATGCTGAACTCTATTTCCCGGTCTGGTGGCATGCCTGGTAGTTCTTCGGGAAATACGTCAGGAAATTCACACACCACTGGAACTTTTCTTAATTCTGAAATGTCCACCTTGTTCAACTTTGGTTGTCGTGACCTTGGCCTTTCTTGAGCTGCAACTTTTATTGTCTTGCCGTGATGATGAGTGAGAATTACAGTCCGATTGAAGCAGTCGATAAATCCCTTGTTGGTGGTTAACCAGTCCATTCCTAGGATAACATCCAGTCCTTTATTTTCTAACACGATGAGATTTGCCTGAAACTTTATTCCTTCAAACTCAATAATCACATCTTGGCAGTAACTCTGAGTGATTTGCTTATTCCCGGGGGACTTGATGATCATGGATTTTTCCAAGGGAAGCATCGGAAAATCATGTTGAAAACAAAATTCTTTGAAATGAACGAGTGAGAAGCTCCAGAATCAAACAAAATCGTGGCAGTATTGTGTTGACAGGGAACGTACCGAGTACGATATCTGGGGCATTCTGTGCTTCCTCCTTGGTCACATGGTTCAAGTGACCCTTCTTGTGATTGTTATTGGGGTTGAAGTTGTTAAGCTTGGGGGCTGGACTATTTCCACCGTTGTTCGGCTTGGGGGCCGAGTTCCTTGGTTTTGGGCACTGTTTGGCATAGTGTCCTTCCTCTCCACAAGCATAGCAAGTAACCCTTGGGTGATACGTAAAGTCCTTGTCCCTTGCATGAAAATGTTTGGTTGGGCTTGGAACATTGGTCGTGGATTTGTTCGCTCCATTTCTCTGAGAATCAGTCTTGTTCCGGTTGTTGCGAGCATGAGTAGTCTTGTCCCTTTTGCGCTTGCGAATATCCTCCAAGCTGCGGCGCTCATTTTCCAATGTTATAGCCTTGTCCACAAGTGTTTTGAAGTCTGGAAAGGTGTGTACGACCAGCTGGCATTTAAGTGCCGGTGCCAGACCGTCCAAAAATTTCTCCATCTTTTTATGTTCAGTCATATGCTCTTCGCTGGCATAACGAGATAATTGAGTAAACTAACTATTGTACTCAGTTACTGTCATGCTTCTCTGCTTGAGGTCATCAAACTCCCTTTTCATGATCTTCATAATGCTTCTGGGAATGTGCGCCCCACGAAAACCTTCTTTAAATTCTTCCCAGGTGATGTTATTTTCATTGGGGTGCATGTGTAGAAAATTTTCCCACCATGATGCAGCTGTTCCAATGAGGTACTGAGGTGCATAAAGTACCTTCTCACGGCCTGAAAATTGCACAATAATTAATTTCCTTTCAATGTCTCGAAGCCAATCATCGGCCTCAAGTGGGCTATCAGTGTGAGCGAACGTTGGGGGACGTGTCTTTTGTAGTTCAGACAATTTGGAATGCTGCCGGTATGGTTCTCGGTGATTTCCCATATTGATAACATGGTTCATCATTTCTTGATGCTGCTGCTAGCTCTGCTCATAAAGGCGGCATACTTGTGAAAATGCTGCTTCACTGCCTTGCTGACGTGACTGCCCCTGTGTGAAGTTGTTGCTTGTCTGGGTACCATAATTTTCTTCCGCCAGACTTGGCATGGAACGAGTCCAGGGACGAGGCATTTTCCACTCTGGGGTATTTTTGCAAAACTCATGAGAAAAACCGCGTGGCACAAAGAATAATTTTGCAAAGGCGAAATTTAAAAGACTCCAAGATTTTCCAAGAAAAATACTTGATTGTGCATGGAGAAGGACTGCTCAGTACATATCTTACACGCGAGTCGTAATTATACAATAAATCACTCAGGATGTGCGTACACATTCCTGGCATGTTATTTAGGCTAGTGCACTTCCCCGAGTTCCTACATGATGCGCACACAAACTACTTCTCACCAAACCTATGTACATATAAACATATCATACAAGCTGGCACATCGCACCGCTGCTAGGCGTACTCAGTCGGAGATGGTGAAAACTTCCCTCGGCCTGCTGAGGGTAAGACCCAGTGGTGCAGGAGACTCAACCACCTCCTCACTAATAGGCTCCAGGCGCGAAGTACTGAGTTGAGGAGTTGGTGCGGGTGCGGCCGGTGGTGCAACTCTGATTGGAGTAGGAGCAATGACTTGGTCAAACTCCTCAGTGGTAGGCAGGCGGCGAGCGGTGGCTAAAATGGCAGGTGCATAGGATGCTGAGGACGAGACGAAAGTCAGCAGCGGTGCCGTGTGGAGAAGCTCCCTCCTGTTGGCGGAACAGCCCTGAACTGAGTCCATACGGGCAGCCACAAGGTCGTCCACGAGGTTGTCAAAAGCTGCCTCAAGAGCTTTGAGGTATTCAACAAGCATCTCAATAGCCTCATCTCTCTCTCCCCTAGGGCAAGCGAATGCATAGTGACAAGTATATGGCACATGGCATGGGAGGTAGCGGTAGCGACGAGTCTTCATCGTAGGAAGAACATCCCGAAGACGAGCTATCGCCTCACGGGAAGCCATCTGCATGGCATGCCTCTCCGTAGGCATGGCCCTTCCCACAAAACGGAAGTGGCGAGACGCAGAACGTCCTCCCTTGAATTGCACCGCGGCCTGGTGCATAGACATGTTGTCGCTGATCTTGTGCTGGTAGAGTGTGAACTCTGGACGAGTCGATGGCCTGATCGCGAGCTTGGTGATGGAGATGAGAAGCTTGATAAACCCCTCAGGTACATTGGCGAACACCTGAGATTCGCAGTCGCTACCGGCCATCTACAAAGGTAGACAAAAATTCTGAATAGTCAAATCATAAATTTATGATGACCAACAGAAAATCGCTACACTTGCAAAAAGTTGAAAAGCACTAAAAACGCTAATAACCGATTAGCGATCGCACCTAGTGGCTTCCTACAGTCTGCTTGGCTCTGATGCCAAGGTTGTCCGGACCGGTTTTCCAATAAAACGTTTATTGAGAAACCGCCCCTTTTGTCGGACCAGTCTAGAAGAATCCTCCTTACTGGTAGACAAATCCTTGATACAGAAATCCAGAAGTACTAAATATTTTACAGGTTGAGCTGAGGCTGCTCAACAATTTATTACAAGCACGCCGATATAATACATAAGGGCGGATATGACACAAGGAGCATGGTGGCATAACTACTGACTCGTAATAAAAGTGGTGGTGGATATGTCACAGTGAAGTGGGTGACATGACTCCTAAATCATACAACTCATCGAGCTCCGGAGTGAGGCTCGATGACTTTTATTCTGGGTAGCGAAAGTGTATATAATACAAGTGACCAATTTCAGGATCGCACGGGACTGACTGGGACTCCTCTAGGCGTCGGACTCGCTATCGAACTCTTCATCCATAAGATCGCCTTCGTCAACATCTGGCCAAATCAACAAGCCAGGTGAGTACTATGAAAGTACTCGCAAGACAGTCTGGACATAAGATATAACAAATGCAAACATGATGCACATGAGAAGATTAATAATGCGCACTCAGCTAATAAAATTGCACTGCATGATAAATAAAAAGGAAGTCAGGCGGTAGTCCTCCCGAAATCCCAATGAAATAACTGAAGACCGATCGGGTGTCTGAAGCGACGCCTCAAAAGGTAAAAATAAATTAACAATGCCGCAGTCGGGCGTCAGGGCGACACCACATAAAGGGCTTATATTGGAATATAAATGGCAGTGTGTGCCACAGTCGGACGTCTGAGCGACATCGCATAAAGGGCTTATATCAAAAGTAAATAACAAGAGTGCCACAGTCGGACGTCTGAGCGACATCACATAAAGGGCTTATATCAAAAGTAAATAACAAGAGTGCCACAGTCGGACGTCTGAGCGACATCACATAAAGGGCTTATATCAAAAGTAAATAACAAGAGTGCCATAGTTGGACGTCTGAGCGACATCACATAAAGGGCTTATATCAAAAGTAAATAACAAGAGTGCCACAGTCGGACGTCTGAGCGACATCACATAAAGGGCTTATATCAAAAGAAAATAACAAGAGTGCCACAGTCGGACGTCTGAGCGACATCACATAAAGGGCTTATATCAAAAGTAAATAACAAGAGTGCCACAGTCGGACGTCTGAGCGACATCACATAAAGGGCTTATATTTCATAACTTAATATTTCAGTAGCTCATGAATAGAAATCATTGCAAGGGAATATTCAGGTACGAGATAAAATAAAGGTTAGTCCATCCACAGGAATAACAATGCTACCGGGTTTACCACTCAAGCTTGTTCACCGGGGATTTACCACGAGGATTGACGTAGATATGGATATACCGGCCATGGTCCTTGACCATGGACACGATGACTCGGAAGGATTTGACTCTGCAGAGTTTGTACTATTTAACCACAGCCAACGGATTTCAGTAGTCACAAGGGACTAGTTCCGTTTACGGTGTTTTAGGAGAAACACATCTAACCAGTACACACCCATTCAACATTCCGATGCCAGGAATCACCCTCGGCAACGTTCAAGAAAAACTTTGAGACGGGGAGGCTACAACCTCGTGTAGCATGGGATCAAATTTATATCGCGCGCTCTAAGGGGTGCCCCCCCTCTCGGTCCCAACCGGAAACACCCATGCCCCCTGACCGGATGACTGGCTTTAATCCAGGGCCATGGAACCCTCATCCCGGC